>NW_015506257.1:482694-514237 GCF_001515645.1 Sinocyclocheilus grahami | reverse complement strand
GTATATATGTATAGATAATGAATATATATATATATATATATATATATATATATATATATATACATATATATATACACTCACTACCAAATATATTTGGGATGATCCCCATGCTCCATGTTGACCAATAACAAAAAGTCTAGTATTTCTTTCTTTTAGGGTCTTCAGACACCCCCTCTACGCAATAATTAATTCCCAAAATGGGGGATTTGTTCAATTCACTAACCCTAAATATGTGCAATAGTAAAAATCACCCCACTGATATCACAACACAGCACAAATTACTAGATAACTTTTGCTTGTGGAAATAAAGAACAGCTCTATATCTGTCTGTGTACCACAAGATGAAATTCCTAAACAGTGAGCGTGTTGATACCCTCAACATAAGCCAATCAGAAACAATGGTCCTTGACTGAAACAACCAATAGGATATAGTTTCTTTGTTTACATCCGTGACAGCAGATCAAATCTCAGTCTATTTCTGTAGGCTCTCTGTATGAGCACAAATCACAGCACGGCCATTAACCTCTAGGCCCTCTACCGAAAAGTAGTTATGTGTGATGCAAAGCAGGTCTTGAAGACTGATTCAGACCCAAAGATTTTGGAATCATGCTGCCAAGCAAAATAGGAGGGTACGAAAGGGAGAACATTTTCAAAACACTGACTTAAGGATTCAACTAAACTAATTGCCCAAAACAGCAGGTTGATATTAGGAGAGCAAAAGTTCTTAATTAGTTGCTTTAAATTAAGCAAATTAAGCTCTATAGCTCTATGGAGCAAAACAAAATAATTGTGCTCATTTACATTCTGTTCTTATACTTGGTGTGATCTATAACACTGATTTATTTATTTGGCCCTTAATTGGTCAGGTCTGGCTCATGTAGTCTGCAAATAAATGACTTTAGACTCGTTAAATGTTCAGCTGAATGTCTTGAGTCAAATTTGCCTATCAATAGAGAGTGTATTTCTTGCAGTTTTTAAAGCACTACAGATGGTGAATAACTATATATATATAATTTTTATATTGTGAAATACATAAAAAAATTGAATATTTAGAAATATTGTGAAATATTTATAACTGTTTTCCATTTTAAGAAAAATATATATATTTAAAATGTATATTTTAAAATGTAATTTATTCCTATGGTGGCAAAGTTGAATTTTCTGTCACATGATTCTTCAGAAATCAGCCTAAAATGCTGATTTGATGCTCAAGGAACATTTATTATTTCTTTGATGAATAGCAAGGACAAAAGAACTGCATTTGAAATATCCATATAAATATAAATATAAATACATTGTTAAAAAAGATTTTTGTCACTTTTGACAAAATTAATGCATCCTTGATGAATAAAGTAAGATCTATCTATCTATCTATCTATCTATCTATCTATCTATCTATCTATCTATCTATCTATCTATCTATCTATCTATCTATCTATCTATCATAAAATAAATCTTAAGCTGATTGAAATATCCATATAAATATAAATATAAATACATTGTTAAAAAAGATTTTTGTCACTTTTGACAAAATTAATGCATCCTTGATGAATAAAGTAAGATCTATCTATCTATCTATCTATCTATCTATCTATCTATCTATCTATCTATCTATCTATCTATCTATCTATCTATCTATCTATCTATCTATCATAAAATAAATCTTAAGCTGAATGTCTTGATTAACATTCTCGTATCTAGACAATAGACATTGTATTATGTTAAGTTGCTCACAAATCTTACCAGTCACCTTGGTACCTATAAATCAATTGAAGCAGCTTAAACACGGTAGTTTGTGGATGGAGGGAGCAGAAGAGAGCACTTACCCCATCTCTTTCCTCTCAGCCTCTTCCTGTGAGAGATCATCTTCTACGCTATAATCCAGCACAGCTCACACTCCATACGCTTGGTTCTTCTGCACTACAGGCCTGATGGACTGATGGTCCTCCCCTGCCACAAACTGACCGTAGAATGTCCTCTTCATAAACTGCTCAAACATCTTCTGTCCCAACAACTTTCTGCTGAGATCCATTATCTGTAGGAGACAGAAATAGTCTTGTCAATGCATGCATATTCTTTTAGGTATAAGCAATCAACACATATGAAATTATGAATATATGAATGATTTATTGTGCTTGTTAATTGTTTTGCCTAAAAATGCCACTTGTTATTTAATGCAATGACATGCATACATTTTTAAGTGTGGTTTAGGTGCCTTAGAGTTTGGGGCCACTAGAGGATAACATGGAAATATGGCATTTGAGTTCAGTATGTCCACATTATTGATGGCCTTTGTGATTTGTTATTAAAACAGGACACAATTGTCCACAAAACAGTTCAGTTGATGCTTTAAATTAATTTTTTTTTAGCATTATAATTATACCCATACACAAACTGTGTAGAATTTTGTTTTCCATTTTAATATACTTCAAAATATAGTTTAAATTCTATATAAAACATAGTTTAAAATGTATATTTTAATGTGTTCCTGTGATGGTCATGTTTAATTTTATGTTACATGAGCCTTCAGAAATCATTCTAACATGCTGATTTTGGTGCTCAATAAACATTTCTTATTTATTTTGAAATAGAAAAGACTTCTACATCATAACAAAACATTTCTGTCACATTTGACCAAATGAATGCATCCTTGCTGAATAAAAGTATTAATTTCTTTCAAAATAAATAAAAAAAGAAAACTATTCAAACTATTAAACGGTGTGCAAACGCTTTACATTTTTTAATGCAAAGTTAGTCTGCAATGTACGTTAGTCTGTACTATAATAAGTATATACAGTGGGTACGGAAAGTATTCAGAGAAGGAGTGGCTTCACAACAATTCTGTGACTGTTCTTGAATGGCCCAGCCGGAGCCCTGACTTAAACCCAATTGAGCATCTCTGGAGAGACCTAAAAATGGCTGTCCACTAACGTTTACCATCCAACCTGACAGAACTGGAGAGGATCTGCAAGGAGGAATGGCAGAGGATCCCCAAATCCAGGTGTGAAAAACTTGTTGCATCTTTCCCAAAAAGACTCATGGCTGTATTAGATTAAAAGGGTGCTTCTATACATGTATACACACATACATAACAATGTATAACAATATATGAATATTAATATGTACCTTTAAGGTACTAATATGCAAAAGTTAATGTAAAAAAGCAAACAAAATGTTTTTACTTTTGTACCTTAGGGTACATCCAAAGTGACAGCGTTGTACCTTTTTTTCGCTGAGATTATACATTTATATTCAGCCATTTCACAAAGAAAATAACATTGATTGCCATTAAAGTGAAAGTGCTTTACCTAAACATGGGAGCGTGATACAAATGATCAGTTTACATTTCTACTTTTCATATGCTTTCAATATACACAAATACTAATGGCATAATTTGATAAATTAGCCCTGTGCATTATAGGGAATAATATTCTGAATATTTTACAGTTGATTTGATAGCTTTATCTGAAACGGTGTCAGAGTTTAATTAATTTAAGTGGGTACAGTATATAAAACATATGAAAAAATATGGTTTCAGTACTGTATATAAAAACAATAAAGGCATAATCTGACAAACCAAGCCTTGTGCATTATGGGGAATAATATTTAGAGATTTCTGCAGTTCGCTTGATACCTTTACCTCAAACTGTGTCAGAGTTTAATTCATTTAAGTGGGTACAGTATAATAAACATGACAAATATGGATTCAGTACTGTATATAAAAACAGTAAAGGCATAATCTGGAAAACCAAGACTTGTGCATTATAGGGAATAATATTCGGAATATTTTACAGTTGGTTTGATACCTTTATCTCAAACGTTGTCAGAGTTTAATTAATTTAAGTGGGTACAGTATATATGTCACGAATCCTGTCCATGGACTTCCGTTCAATCACCACCAGAGGTCACCCTTTCATTACATTGACTCTCGCACAACACAAACTGTTGCATATCGCCCCTGACTACATATCCCATCATTCATTGCACTGATTGCACACAGCTGTTTCACTGATTGCACATAGTACTGATTGCACAGCTGTTTCATATCACTCACTCACTATATAACACTCACTCAAACTACCATTCTCGGCCGAGTATTGCTTAGCCTGTACCGAGTCTCTGTGTTTCCTTGTTTTGCCTTGCCTGTTTTCTCAGTTTCTGATCCTTGCCTGTTTCCCTGGATTTATCCCTCTCGTCTCGCCCCTGTGATTCTGTATGCCGATCGTTGACCTACGCTAGCCCTAAGACTATTCTTGTGTTTTGCCCGCCACATACCTGTTTGCCGTTGTTCGACCCTGTCTGTTATGACCACATCTCTGAAATAAAAGCTTGCAAATGGATCCACACGTCTCACGTCTCGTCAGCCCCGTTACAATATAAAACATAAGAAAAATATGGTTTCAGTACTATACACAAAAACAGTAAAGGCATAATCTGGAAAACCAAGCCTTGTGCATTATAGGGCATACTATTCTGAATGTGTTACAGTTGGTTTGATACATTTATCTCAAACTGTGTCCGAGTTTAATTCATTTAAGTGGGTACAGTATAATAAACATGACAAATATGGATTCAGTACTGTATATAAAAAACAATAAAGGCATAATCTGGAAAACCAAGCCTTGTGCATTATAGGGCATAATATTCTGAATATTTTACAGTTGGTTTGATACCTTTAGATCAAATGGTGTTGTCGTTTAACGGATTTATATTATTGCATACATTAAAAGTTGTAAAATTATTATAAAAAACATAAAATTGTAATTCCAAAAACGGAGCTTTGTGCGATAACAGGTATGTTTTCCCGAACATTTTAGTATTGGTTTTATATTATAATGTCACGTCGTTAAATTGTTTAATTAATTTAAAAGGTTAATTCTTTTTTTAATTCCTAGAAATTAAGCCTTGTGCAACATAAAGGGCACATATTTATGTCTATCTGAGTTAGTTTGGGCTCAAAACATAAAAGCTGCAAATGGCAAAAAACCCGAATGTCTAATGAATGACAAACTAACTTTACCGCAGTAGCGTACATGCGTTTGCGCGCGGGCATGTTGACGGGGTTAGTAAGGGGGGCTGGATGGGTCCACGGTTAAGACCTAAGCATATAGGCCTACTATAGTCACACCCACTCGATGAGGAGCTGCTCGGGTGGTTTCGGTCAGAATTTAGGAAACCGCTGCACGCCAAAGAGAGCAGGCGCACCGAATCCCCAAGAGCCAGAGCCGGTGATAGGATCACTAATTAGGAATTTCCCTTCTGAAAAGAGAGCACGAGCCGTTTTAAAGTTCCCTTTTGTTTTTCAAAATGGACGCGCATAAAGTTTTGCAGAACTTTTTTTCTTAACACATTCTGAAGCAGCATATCCTCTCTGGAAATCTGCATTTTGGGAAATAACAGCGGAAAACTGGGGATATCAGGGTGTCAGAAGTGTCCAGCAATGCACCAGTTACATCCACCAGTGTTTGGAGCGCATAATAAAAGCAGAAGTTCTCCTCAGGAACTGGGGCTGGACGGAGGGAATAACAGCTGGGCTTTATAACTTCTGTGCGCCCTCTCCTCCTCTTTTCTCTTCTCTGCCTCAGCCTTTGGAGTCTGAAAGAGAGTGGATAAACGATTGATGCGGATAAATTAACTTCCAACCGATTTAAGTCGACGGTTTTGCGACGTAGGAGATACAGAATAACCCGTCTGAACTTCTAGAGATTGTAAAGAAAAGGAATGCTGAGCAGAAGAGGCGCATGGAGAGATGCTGTTTCTTCTACCATGGATCTAAAGGGCACTTTAGCGGTTTTACTGCTTTTGCTTCTATGCCTGTGCCCTGTTTTCAGTCAAGAACTCAATCCAAAGGGTAGGAACGTGTGCAAAGTTCCAGGGTAAGTCGGATGAATAACTTCTAGGGGGTAAAGGAAATAAAAGAAAGCATTAATGTCTTCTGATCGTATGGTAGACGAAATGCACGATATGGAAATCAAAAGTTATTAAGTCAAAGTTTATTAAATGCAGCAGTAGCCTAATTAATGGCAATTAAACACTATTTCTGTGAGCTTCAAGAAAACAGTCGTGAACATGTAGTAGTAGTGTATTAAATTAAGAGTTAAAGTTAAAAAAAAATGACAGATCTTTTACATTAATCTTTATTTTTAAAGTTAAAGATAAGGCCAAGTTGTTTGTTATTTTGGTTATTTCTGATTGTTATAAAGTAATAAATCATAATATATACACGAAAGTGTGCAGAAATAAGTGATTAGTGACTTTTAAAACTCTACTAAAGTTGTTTGTGATGTTGTTCCAAATAGTGATTTGAATCTGATGTGTGTCAGTCATCCTGTTTCACATCTGGTTCACTGACACACATTGAGGGATAGGGGGCGACACCAAATATTCAAGCACTGAACCACTGAAGTCGTGGCACAGTTTAGATATTGTATAAAAGCCTACGTTAATTGGCATTAAAATGCTTTTTAAATGAGATACACATGTTTTATATTAGCTTAAAGGACAAAAACAATAAGCATCATTCTATATCAAATATAGTGTAGCCTAATAATCTTTCAGTTTACTGTACTCCGCTCATGATTTCAGAGTTTGAAACATAAAATAAAATGACCTGTACAGTTGCACAGTCGCTACAGATTGTAAACTCTTCCCTAACCTAATCACAGAGGTCATTGAGGATTCGACATCTAGCCACAACATACTGTATCTATGACCTACATTTCATTAAAGGGAGAGTTCATCCCAAAATGAAAATTCTGTCATCATTTGCTCACCCTCCAAACCTCTATGAGTTTCTTTCACCTGTTGAACACAAAAGAAGATTTTTTTTTTGAAGAAGAAGAATGTGAAATTAGTTGCTGGTATCCATTGGATTCATACTATGGAAATCAATGGCTACCAGTAACTATTTGGTTATCAACATTCTTCTGTTCAACAGGAGGAGGAAATTCATACAGGTTTGGAACAATATGAGGATGAGTAAATGACAACAAAACTTTAAGTTAACTTTAAGTCCCTTTAAGAATGGATGTATGGAGGCTCATCAGAATCTTGATCAATGTTGATGTCCAAATAAATCTATTAAATAACCAATCAAAACATTTACAAATTAAAATTGCACAGACCTTCACAATTTAGCGATTGACTATTTTAATGGCCAATGCAGAGCAGGATGGACGAGGGGGATTTATGTAACAGTTATCAGAGGCATTTCCACAGTGAATTTCAAACTGGGGGAATTTTTGAGCCTGTTCTCATGCATCAAAAAAATATGTTTACACCTTTTATAATTAAGGTTGACATTTATTTTTTTTCTCAATCAAACTTTCTGCAGATCATCTGCTTCAAACGACATAAAAGGAGTTATCAAAATGTCAAAGCTACTCTTTTCCTTCAAGTGAGCCAGGACTGAGAGTAGTGCAAAGAAATAATCGACATACGTCCGTACTACACACTACCTTTCAGAAGTTTGTGCTCATTTTTAAAAGTAGTCTCTTATGCTCACCAAGGGTGCGTCTATTTGATCAAAAATACAGTAAAAACAGTAATACTGTGAAGTATTTGTACAATTTACTGTTTAACTGTTTCTGTCTTAATATATTTTTAAATGTAATTTATTCATGTTATGTCAATGATGGATTTTCAGCATTATAAGTCCAGTCTTCAGTGTCACATGATCCTTCAGAAATCATTCTAATATGTGACCCTGGACCACAAAACCAGTCATAAGGGTCAATTTTTAGAAATTGAGATTTATGCATCATCTGAAAACTGAATAAATAAGCATTCCATTGATTGTATGGTTTGTTAGGATAGGACAATATTTGGCCAAGATACAACTATTTGAAAATCTGGAATCTGAGGGTTAAAAAAAAATCTAAATATTGAGAAAATCGCCTTTAAAGTTGACCAAATGAAGTTCTTAGCAATGCATATTACTAATCAAAAATTAAGGTTTGATATATTTACAGCAGGAAATTTACAAAATATCTTCATGGAACATGATCTTTACTTAATATCCTAATGATGTTTGGCATAAATGAAAAATCATTAATTTTGAATTAAAATTGCTAAAAAATATACCCCAGCGACTTAAGACTGGTTTTGTGGTCCATGGTCACATATGATGATTGGCTGCTCAAGAAACATGTCTTATTATTATCAATATTGAAAACAGTTGTGCTGCTGATTATTGTGTCGGAAACTGGCATTCAGGATTCTTTGATGAATGAAAAGTTCAAAAGGACAGCAGTTTTTTGAAAATTAGAAATATGCTGTGACATTATAAATAACTTTACTGTCACTTTTGATTCATTTAATTCATCTTTGCTGAATAAAAGTATTAGTTTAAAAAAAGTACTTACCCCAAACTTTTGAACTATACTTTTAATGGTAGAATTGCTGAAATTGAATGGGTATTTATTTAACACAATATTTACAATAATACTTTGAATTGAGCATGGTGAATCTGGTGATAATCTCTAAATGGTCAATGAATTGGCCTGGCCGACATACCAGTCTGTCACTTGCCCCAACATGTTCACTGTTAGGGGTGTGCGATATTAACATAAAATAATATCTCGATATTTTCTGGGATTTTATCGATAACGATAATTAGACGATATTTTGCTGAGTGTGTTATTGTGCTGGTATCTTAAGGACTGCCGTGGACAGCTGACTTGATATTCTTCATATTCTGTGCAGTGGTCAGTTCACACTGATAGAAATAAATCTTTTCCAATAAGTTTGAACTGATTTTTACATTTTATGGGCATTTTGACTTTTAAATAGCCATTTTTTTTCTCTCCTAAAAGTGTCCATTATCTATTGAATACTGATATTTGAAATTATTTAAATAATAAAAGATACTCTGAATGTGAAATTAAAACCGCCAGTAGGTGGCAGCAAGTCACTGTTAATAAGTGAGTCAATGCGATTGAACCGAATCATTTAAACGATTGATTCATTCAGGAACAAAACCGCGTCATGTTGCTCAGAGACGCAAAACAGCGCTGTGGTTTTGTTTGGAGTTATTTTTTGTTGTCGAAATAGCGCAAAAACAGGAAATACGGTGTCTAAAGCACAAGTCTCTTAATTAACTTCTTGTTTATTGAACTGTTGTAAAAAATCAATATCACATTTGTAATCATTGTAATTTTTGGAGAAAAAAACGGCACTCTTCGTGTGATTAACTTGGCTATTTGAAGTGGTATAAATATATACATTTTCTGCCCCCATGTTTTGAATTTGTGATCATTCTAAATGTATTGTGATAGACTGGATCATCAGCACTCTAGTCTAGACTTCACGTAATGTATGCATGCACTCTGTAGGGGTGCTTTGAAAGTTTTTTGCAAAATACTCGATAATGTGAAATCGCACATCGTTAAAACAACAATTACGATATTATCGCAGACGATATATATCGCACACCCCTAGTTCACTGTTCAAATAATCATTCGTAAATGACATCATGAGATGCATGATGATTTTAATTCAAAGCACTGGATGTTACTTAAAACAGCTGGAGTTAGATATACATGTACAGTGGGGAAAAAAAGTATTTAGTCAGCCACCAATTGACCTCTGTCATTGCCAACAAAGTGTATATAACAAAGTATTGAGATGAAATTTTGTTATTGACCAAATACTTGTTTTCCACCATAATTTGCAAATAAATTCTTTAAAAATCCTACAATGTGATTTTCTGGTTTTTTTTTCTCATTTTGTCTCTCATAGTTGAGGTATACCTATGATGAAAATTACAGGCCTCTCTCATCTTTTTAAGTGGGAGAACTTGCACAATTGGTGGCTGACTAAATACTTTTTTGCCCCACTGTATATAATATATTTCACCGGGCATTTTAGGGGAATTCTACTAACAGTGTTAAATGCTGAATAGTTTACCCGATTGTTTAAAAGTTTGTTTACTTTGTGATTACTGGCTCCAGATGGCTATCACTGTACTTGAGATCTGAATGGAAACCACCAGATACAATCTAGTGTGTATTCTCACAAACCGAGATTCTCACCAACCGCAGACGTTGACAGGAAGTTCATGTTCGTTTTACAAAATTGCTCAGAATTTCCACGCTGAACATTATTGTTGCTGAATCAGGTTTTGCCCCCCAGCTGTTGACTGATGCTCAATTTCCATTAGTTTAAGCTTTCATCCACAGTCATAGCTTCACGTTCTGGCTGTGGTGTGTATGTTGGGTTTGACACAGAGCAGAGAAGTAAGGGCTGTGGTGTAGATCATCTGGCTAAGACACGCACACAAAGGCTAAACAAACTCCGACTGAAGGCAGAGAGCGGCCCCCACGCTTCAGAGGAAGCCAAAGTGTGGACAAGGCTTCTCTGGGGTCACATGTGGAGGAATATGAGGGGCGGCATGTGTCTTATATCCAAGGAGCACTTAGAGAGTATTGCATTTTAAGGGGAAGCCACCTGAAGTAGAGATAGCGGGGATAATTTGAAAGGTTTAAAGAAAAGTAGGAAGATCATTTTGTTTTTCATGCATGGAATGTTAGAGAGTCTTTAAATGAAACTGCTCTTACACATGTTTTCCATTAAATCGCTTGATATACACTACAATTCAAAAGTATGTGGGGTTTTTGAAAATGTTTTTGAAAATGTATCTTACACTCACCAAGGCTGCATTTATTTGATCAAAAATGCTGTAAAAAATGTGAAATATTATTACAATTTAAAATTACTGTTTTCTATTTGAGTATATTTTAAAACATAATTTATTACTGTGATGAAAAGCTGAATTTTTAGCAGCCATTGCTTCAGTCTTTCAGAAATCATTCTAATATGCTGAGTTGCTGCTCAAGATTCATTATAATTATCAATGTTGAAAACAGTGTTTGATAAAAAAAAATAAAAAATAAAAACTGATACATTTTTTTAGGATTCTTTGATGAATAGAAAGTTCAAAAGAACAGCATTATTTGAAAAAAAACTTTTTTTGTAACATTATGCATTTCTTTACTGACACTTTTAATCAATTTAATGCTTTCCTTGCCAAATAGAAGCTTTAATTTCTTTAAAATAAAATAATAATAAAATTAAAATCTTACTGAGCCCAAACTTTTGAATGGTACATTATTGTACATAATACAATAGAAAAGTCCAAAAGAACAGCATTTGTTTGAAATAGACATCTTTTGATGCATCTTTGCTGAATAAAAGTATTAATTTCTTTAAAAAACAAAAAACTGACCCAAACCTTTAAATGGTATTATATTAGTCAACAAACATGTTGAAACCTTCAGATACATTGTGCTGTGGTGCTCATATGGGAGACATGGGTTCAATTCAGGCCCTAATTGTGTCCCGAACCCATTCCTCTTTCTTCCCCCCATCATTTTCTGTCAAAGAAAGGCATGCAAGTTGCTGCAGCAGGCCTGTTGTGAGATGCTTTGAATAAAAGATCCACCGCACACACATGCAAAATTCCGCCGGGATCATATGTGATGGATTAAGAGTAATTCATACAAAAAAAATGAAACTTCTGTCATCATTTACTCACGCTCATGTCGTTCCAAACCCATATGACTTACTTTCTTCTGTGGAACTCAAAGGAGATGCATAATGACTCATGCACTATATTTCAATTCTTCTGAAGCCGTAAGATAGCTTCATGTGAGGAAAGTGAACCAAATTTAAGTCATTAATCACTGAAAATGTATTCAGAATTGGTGCATGAAGAACTGCAAATGAGTGTTTTTTCTTATTTTTAAGTAAATAAATACAGACATTTTATATTTTGGATTTAAACAAGCTCAATTTAATATTCTGAAAAGCTGTTTCAAAGCTTTTTTACGCATCTATTAATATGAAGTCCAGACTGTTTATTGGACTAAATTACTGGCCTAATGAAATATATTTGCATTACTAATCAAATCAGGCCTTGTTTTGGATCCAGTCACTTATCTGACGATGCAACAAAGTCAGTGCTGCTGAGAGAGTGGAGAATGGAATGAATGCTTACGCTTGTGTTTGTGTGACTGGATGCGAGTCAGTATATGTTTGCTATCTGAAACATCTGCGCTTGTGAAGCTCAGGAGGAGCTACAGATGGCATCCAGACATTTGCAATATTCCTCAAGAGCCACATGCTTAAATCTCTCGCGGACAGATGAAACTTTGGTCAGGGCATTTGCAAAATATGCTGACGCAAATGTTTAATGATCAGCTGTCCTTTCAGATAGCAGTTTAATGCAATAAAGATTGAATATTCCTTAACTAATAAGCTAGTGCACTTACCTTGACCTTGATTTTGCATCTTATCATCAGGTCACCAGGGCTTATGTGTTGCAGCGGATGGGCGCAGCAAGGCGAAGAGTGTTTAAAACGTAAGTGTCATTTCCTGTATGTTAGATCACTTCCTGAGTGTCACTTGATTTGTATCTTGATTATGTCCTTCTCTCCTCAGCGCTCTGCGAAGGTAACTTCACTTGTAATGAGAACGAGGTGTGTGTCCGACCAAACGAATGCCGCTGTCGTCACGGATATTTTGGGGCAAGTTGTGACACAAGTGAGTTCAAGCTAATTTGAATCATTAAAAACTCATTTTTGCCTTCTACTCCACGTCAGTTAGCTTTAAAGTCATCTATATGCTAATATGCTCAAAAAAACAGTTTGCAAATATATGCATTTAAAATTTACACACTTTCATTTTTCAGGTAAGTGGCCTAAAACACTATATCCATATTTTTGTCCAATAAGTTGCTCTTAAGAATATGTCTTGCAATAGCAAATTATAATGTTGCAATGTTATGATCAAAACAAAAGGCTATTTATAAAAACAGTCAAATCCTTCATTATGTCCCTCTCCAAATTCTTCTTTTAAAGGCATGTACATCAACATAAGAAAACTGTGAGAGAAAAAATAAAACGCTGTTAACATTAGCAACTCAAAAATTGACCCAATTGATACTTTAAATATGTCTCTTTTCCTAAAGAAGAAATATCATAATCTTTCATAAAGTTCCTTCACTTCTAAAATGACTTTTCATTTCTAATGACAAAACCAATACCACGTGAATAGGGAAAAACACAAATTAATATTATTTATTTCAATTCACTCCCATTCAAATGTTTGGGGTCGGTAACGTTTTTTTCATGCAGGGATGCATTACGATTAAATTGATCAAAAGCGACAGTAAAGATATTTTATTTTAATGTTACAAAAGATTTCTATTTCAAATAAATGCTGTTCTTTTGAACTTTCTATTCATCAAAGAATCCTAAAAAAAAATGTATTACAATGCCCAAATATTAACCAGCACAAGCGTTTTCAACATTGATAACAATAAGAAACTTTTCTTCAGCAGCAAATCAGTATATTAGAATGATCTCTGAAGGATCATGTGACACTGGAGACTGGAGTAATGCTGAAAATTCAGCTTTTCATCACAGGAATAAATTACATTTAAAAATATATTAAAACGGAAAGCAGTTAATTTAAATATTATTTATTATTATTTATTATTTAAATATTATTACTGTTTTTAGTGTATTTTTGATCACATAAATGGTGAGCAGAAGAGACTTCTTTATAAAATGTTTAAAAATCATTACCAACCCCAAACTTTTACAAAAGATTTCTATTTCAAATAAATGCTGTTCTTTTGAACTTTCTATTCATCAAAGAATCCTAAAAAAAAATGTATTACAATGCCCAAATATTAACCAGCACAAGCGTTTTCAACATTGATAACAATAAGAAACTTTTCTTCAGCAGCAAATCAGTATATTAGAATGATCTCTGAAGGATCATGTGACACTGGAGACTGGAGTAATGCTGAAAATTCAGCTTTTCATCACAGGAATAAATTACATTTTAAAATATATTAAAACGGAAAGCAGTTAATTTAAATTGTAATATTATTACTGTTTTTACTGTATTTTTGATCACATAAATGGTGAGCAGAAGAGACTTCTTTATAAAATGTTTAAAAATCATTACCAACCCCAAACTTTTGAATGGTATTATATTATATACAGTATATATACACTTATAAGCAGCCTTTTAGGTAACACTTTCTATGAAGCCCATATTTATAATACATTATAAGAGTATTCTTAAGGCATTATAATGAAAGCATAATAATGTATTATAAAAAAAACTTAAGTTTTATCATCTCATGAGTAATCATGCATTATAATATTTACTTATTTGTGGTTATAGCTTTTAAGATTATGATGATTTATAATACACAATTAACACAATGCATCCACTTAACTTACAATGGATTATATTTCCCATAGTTATAATATATTATAAGTCTCATATCTTGCCATTGTTAACTTGTTACTTTACTTAAAGCAGACAAAGATCACTTATAAATAATAACAACAATAATAATAATAATAAAAATAATATTTTTTCTTAAAACAGCCATAAGATCAGATATCTGATCAGATGAATGTGTAATATGGCACATTTGATTTGAACTACATTTATTGTAATGTCAATAAGATACTCTATACAGATCTTAAATAAATTATGTCAAGATTTGAGACGTATAATCCATTATAAATTAAGTGGATTTAACATGGTGTTTATTGCGTGTTATAAATAATCATAATCATAAAAGTTGAGTTTTATAATCTATTATAATTGTTATGATTATTTATGAGATGAAACGTTTTTTTAATAATGCATTATGCATTCATTATAATGCCTTAAAAATACCCTTATAATGTGTTATAAAAATGAGCTTCATAGAAAGTGTTACCGAATTGTTTACAAAATAAACACTTTATGCTGTGGTGAAAGAACGTATTTAACTGACCAATTTGAGTTTTATAATCAACATAAAATATTGTCTAATATGCTTTCAGCTTCCCAGTTGCACAGTAAACATGTTTCTTTACATTTTAACACTGTAAACTACAACCTGTGCTTTTTTGTTGACTCCTCTAGAGTGTCCCGCTCAGTTCTGGGGTCCAGACTGCAAGGGCATGTGCACGTGTCATCCTAACGGTAAATGCGACGATGTGACCGGGAAGTGCACGTGCTACCCAAACCGCTGGGGTGAGAACTGCGAGAAGGCCTGCAACTGTCAGAAAGGGAAATGTGACCAGGAGACAGGCAAATGCACCTGCCATGCCAGTTACTGGGGGCCGCAGTGCAACAACAACTGCTACTGCAGCATCAACTCGGTGTGCGACCAGAACACGGGCCGATGCATCTGCAACCCCGGCTGGTTCGGCCGTAACTGTGGCACTCAGTGTGTGTGTAATAACTCGCCTTGTGAGCAGTTTTCGGGCCGATGTCAGTGCAGGGAGAGGCTCTGGGGTCAGCGCTGTGAACGGCACTGTCAGTGCACAAACGGGAAGTGTAACCCTGTGGATGGATCGTGTACCTGTAAACCCGGATACAGAGGAAAGCTATGCCGGGAGCCGTGTCCAGCTGGCTTCTATGGACAGAACTGCAGAAACAGGTGAGGAAAAAGTTATATACAGTACAAGAGTCCCTTATACTTAATATGGCTGCATTTATTTAATAAAAAAAACTGTAAAATGTAATATTGTGAAATATTATTACAATTTGAAATAACTATTTTCTATTTTGAAATATTTTATTAAATGTTATTTATTTTTATGATGCAAAGCTGGATTTTCAGCATCATTACTCCAGTCTTCAGTGTCACATGATCATTCAGAAATCATTCTAATATACTGATTTACTCTACAAAGAAACATTTTGTATTATTATCAATGTTGAAAAAAGTGTTGCTGCTTAATTTTTTTTTGTGGAAATTGTGATGTACTATCATACAAAAGGGGTAAGATAGATTTTATTTAATTTTTTAAAGTTAATTGTTTTCAGTAGGGCTGCATCAAATTGATCAAAAGTCACAGTACAGTATTTATAATATTAAAATATTTATATTTCAAACAAATGCTGTTGTTTTAAACTTTCTAGCATATATTCATCAAAGAATCCTGAAAATAAAATATTAAGAGTTACCACAAAATGCAGCAAAAACTCAATTGTGATAATATGAAGAACAATTATTCATAATTGAGCACCAATAATAAAAGCATCAAATCAGCATATTTCACTATATACTTTGCAAAACAGTTTAAAAAAAAATCTGTGTACAGAATATTGGTGTTCTGTTTAATTGTATTGCCACAACATCATTGAGAAAAAAAAAGTGTTTTTGTTAGTTTTGCAATACATTTACATTTAGTCATTTAGCAAATGAGGACAATAAAAGCAGTCAAAACTAACAAAAGAGCAACAATATATAAGTGCAAATGACAAGTCTCGGTTAGCCTAACGCAGTACACGTAGCAAGATATATATCGTTTCATGAAGATGGTTAAGGACTCAGCTGCTCGGATTGAGTTGGGCAGGTTATTCCACCAGGAGGGAACAGTTAATGTAAAAGTCAGTGAAAGTGATTTTGTGCCTCTTTGAGATGGCACAATAATGTGTCGTTCACTTGCAGAATGCAAGCTTCTAGAGGCACATAAATCTGAAGTAATTAATTTAGGTAAATGGGTGCAGAGCCAGTGGTGGTTTTGTAGGCAAACACTAATGCCTTGAATTTAATGCGAGCAGCTATTGGTAGCCAGTGCAAATTGATGAACAGAGGTGTGACATGCGTTCTAATCTTTTTAAAGATGAATCTTGCAGCGGCATTTTGGATTAATTGTAGAGACAATACAAATGTCTAAAAATTCTTCAATCAATATATCAAGATATTTTATGAATAATATATCAAAATTAAGTGAGTTAAAAAAAAATACTTCCAATGGGGTAAGAAAAATAATCTAGTTTTCCTTTTGAATCAAGTTACATTTTTTGACCTCGTTGGCAGATATTTGTTCTTGTTTTAAACACAAACTCACTTTGATTTGAAAAAAAAAAGACTTAATATCGTATGGTAGTTTTATTTGTACCTTGATTTAAGAATGTTTAGATATTCCTACTGGAGTAAGAAAACCATCTTTATTGTATTCTGGTTTTGACTGTACCTGAACCATCTGGTCTTTTCTTGTTTCTGTTGATCCAGGTGTGGCCACTGTAAAGGCCAGCAGCCCTGTAAGGTGACGGAGGGTCACTGTGAAACGTGTGAGAGCGGCTGGAATGGGACAAAATGTGATCAGCTGTGTGCAGAGGGTTACTTCGGAGAGAACTGTAAGGATCAGTGTCCGCCGTGCAAAGACGGTCATTACTGCAACCGCATCAACGGGAAGTGCTCCCACTGCAATCCCGGCTGGATTGGAGATCGGTACAGATTTTCAGCAACTGTAGCTAACCGTTACAAAGTTGAGAAGTGAGGGGGGAATTCACTAAAAAAAGAATTATGCTACTGACAGAGCTGTTTATTTACATACACTATCTGCATTTTCAGCATCATTACTCCAGTCTTTAGTGTCACATAATTTGCTGCTCAAGAAACATTTCTTATTATTATCAATGTTGAAAATAGTTTGAAATGTATTTGACACAGTTGTCTTTACTGTCACTTTTGATTAATTTAATCGCATCCTTGCTGAATAAAAGTATTAATAACACTTAAATAAAAAAATCATTTGAATGTAGTGTAAATATTAATAAATAAAATAAAAAAATAAATAAAATGTTAACAAGCAAATATTGCTGATTTTTATGAATGAAGCAGTCTATAATACTGATATTTTCAATTAAGAGTTATAATGGTGCTGTAAACCAGCTTGATTACACTAAATTGCACGTGATTAGTAAATAAAAAAGAGGTTTTTGCTATGAAATATCATTCCCAAAAGTGGAAGTGTACAAAGTTTTAGTGAATTCACCTCTGAAACTTTTATATGTTGCTCCTTAAGTATTTTTTTTTTTAGATTATTTTGATGAAAACTGAAATAGTCTTTGAACTGACCAATTGTATAACCTCTACCTCTTTCTCCTTGCATCTCTCTCTCTCTCTGTATTCAGCTGTGAGGTGCGCTGTCCTAACGGAACCTATGGAGAAAACTGTGAAAAAGACTGCAGCCATTGTTTTAACGGAGACTGCCATTTTGCCACAGGAGAGTGTCTCTGTGACCCTGGCTTCTATGGGACATAGTAAGTCACATCTGAGTCATGCACAAATGTAGGTCATCTTGATATCTAGGCCTGTTTTCATTGACCAATGAATCACAGAAAAACCCAAAGACTCATGCTAAATGGTTTAAAGAGCAAACCTTGCTAAATAGGACACCAAAAATGGTTAAATATGCATTGATTCTTTGTAAATCGAGACACTAAACATGTCCATCGCAGAAAGACATGGTGATACTCAGGGGAGTATCACATAAACACATAAGTGTATGTTTTGTGAGGAAAAGCATATATTTGCCCTTATAACAGAAGGAAAGCATTTTTGATACTCTGTTGGGTATAATTACGAGTGCTGTCAAACGATTAATCACGCATCCAAAATAAAAGTTTTTGTTTGTATAATATATGTATGTGTACTGTGTTTATTGATTATGTATTTATAAATACACACACATACAGTATATATTTTGAAAATATTTACATGTATATACATTTATATATTTACATTATTATATTTCATATTTTTCTTAAATATATACATGCATGTGTTTGTATTTATATATACATTATAAATATACACAGTACACACTCATATATTATGTAAACAAAAACTTAGTATATATTTTGAAAATATTTACATGTATATACATTTATATATTTACATTATTATATTTCATATTTTTCTTAAATATATACATGCATGTGTTTGTATTTATATATACATTATAAATATACACAGTACACACTCATATATTATGTAAACAAAAACTTTTATTTTGGATGCTATTAATCACGATTAATCATTTGACAGCACTAATAATTACAGTTGCAAGACTTATTAATATTGATTAATGAGTCTGAATCACTTAAATGTTCAGATTTCACTTAAACTTTGTACAGAAGATAATTTCAGTATTACATAATTTTTATTTTATTTCTGTTTTTTGGGGGGTTGGTTTTAAACTTTTTATTTTTATTTAAAAATATTCCTGTAATGGCAAATCTGAATTTTCAAGTCACATGATCCTTTAGAAATCATTCTAAAATGCTGATTTGCTGCTTAAGAAACATTCATTACTTATTATCAATGTTGTAATGTAATATTTTTGTGGAAACCTTGATAGGTTTTTTTTCAGGACTGTTTGATGAATAGAAAGTTAAAAAACAGCATTTATTTCAAATAGACATTTTTATAGATTCAGATTTCTATTTATTTCTTAATACATTTAAAAAAATGATCAATTTTGATACTTTTGATCAAATTAGTATTAAGTACATTTAAATAAAAATCCTACTGATCTCAAACTTTTGAAAAATGAAATAAACAAACACAAATTGTTAGAATATTCAGCCTTCAAATCTAAAATGGCTAGTGATGACATCCTTGTAATTTCTGCATTCTGAACTGCAAATTGTTCCTTCAGTAACTTTTATTTCACTTGATCAAACCTATCTTTAACCTATTGTCACGGGACGAGCAAACGACAGACACTGTGGGTATGGCATCAGGCCTCGGAAAGGCTTTTATTTACAAGATAAAACAGTGTCCAGAAAAGGGAATAAAGTGTCCAAAATAAAACAGGGGATCTGGTGTCCTCGTCGTGTTGCGGGCTTCGTGCAGGCAAGGGCAGTGATCAGGAAGGAAGTGTCCAGGTAAGGGCCGGAGTCCGGCAGCCGCACGCGATCCCCTCTCCAGTCAGGGCGCGAGGGGCGGCAGCTTCTTCCAACGGCTACATCCTTCTCGCCTTGGCCCACGGCGCTTGAAGGGACTAGACGGCCCGGCATCCTGGCCCGACAGCCGTGTAACGGGTGCGGTTCTTGTCCGGACCGTGGGTCCGGTAGCTCACGACTCTGGCGGCACGGGAGTCCCTCTATGCACACTTCCTGGACCCACGAGGACACCAGCGTGCATGCACGGGGAAGAGACCGGTCTCCCGAGGAGAGGCGCGCTCAGAATTTAAACAGTGGCGGTGATGAGGCTCCATTCGGTTCAGGTGTGCCCCATCACACGCCGCCAGCCCTAGCTATTTCAACGCCCCTCCTCTCTCACGCACCCACTCCCGTCGGGAGCCTGGCAAAGGGCGGCGATTAAGGGACGGGGTGATGCTGATAATTAGGGGGAGGCAGCCGACTCGTCACACTATCTGTCAAGTGAAACCAGTCACTAAACATTAAAGACTATTGGAAATTATTCTAATACGGACCACACAATGCACATGAATCATATCACACCTTTATCTTCGGTTGATGAAACATCACTTGATCGAAGATCTGAAAGACAAGATCAGAGAACACATTAAAACAGAATTCATTTTTACTTCTTTTATTTAAATGAGAAAATCTGTTCTTGTTTCATTCCTTGCAAATGCTAAATTCCTCTTCCCTGTTCATGCATTTCCAATATCAACATAATTGCCTGGAACTACCTTGTTCCATTTTCACTGGAAACTCCTGTTGCTATGTACACAGTGCTTATACTGATTCTTTTCATCACTGTTTTGTATGTGCTCTTTGTATTTCTCTTCATTTTAGCTGCAACCTGACCTGTGAGTTTGGTCAGTTCGGAGTGAACTGTGCCCAGACCTGTCCCTGTCATGACAAGAACTGCAACCCAGTGTCAGGGGCCTGCAACCTATGTAAGAAACCCGTCCTACCTCTCTTTGGGAAAAGCAAATGTAACTTCTTGAGCTTTCTGTTATTTCATTTGCTATGGAGACTCAGCAGAACTCCTATAGTGTTGAGACATACTTGTGGGGTCCAACATCAGTCACATTTTCCATTACGTAAAGGGGAGGGGGGAAATAGCTGCCCAGTTGACGCCAAGGTCAACTCAAGATTCAACCATTTGACTCACGGATTTGTGAGGACATCGGTTACTAAAAGTGGAACGAGACGATTTTAAATACAGCAAATGCAGCATGACATCACGTCATGATCATTATACGCAATATGCATTGTATTACAGCCACCTTGATTTTTCCAGGCTAAACAGTTTTCGTCAATGGTGCGCAAAAAAGGATAAGGAAAGGAGAAGTTCCAAACAGGACGGGGAAAAAATACCATTAAAGTCTTTCAAAAAATCATTTTCTTAACCATTAATGTTGTTTTGCTTTCCATTAAAGCATCCAAACATCCTTAAAATAAATAATTCTTTACAAGGCGGCTTGTTTTCAGAGAATATATTTAAATGAATAATGAAATGTATTTTTGGCACTTAAAACCTTTATATATAATGCATTTAAGTATAAGGTATTCATAATGTACATTGTATTGCATTATATCTTTTCATAAATAATTGTAACCAAAGGTAAAATGTATTATAATATTTGAAGGTTTGTTTGTCACGTTTGAATGCAATCTTTCTAAAGATATAGCAATGAATAGAGTCTTATAATGTTAAATTACAATTATTCATGAGATCATATAATACATTATAAGGTGCATTACAAGGAATAAAACTTTTTTTTTGATAATACATTATATATAAAGGCTTTAAGTAAAGTGTTTCCATATTTTTCTTACCCTATTGACAAGTAATTGTTGTCGTGTTAAGCAAAAGTTTTGTTAGGTTTATGCTTAAAACAATACTAAATATTTGCCAATGGGGTAAGAAAAATACAAGATATATTCTCTGAAAACAAGTCTGTTTATCTTATTTTATCAGTGTTAATATATTTTAACAAAAACACGCTGTTTTCCAAAACATCTGAATAATCAAGGAAAATAGCATTTTCATAACCTAATAAAAACGTTCACAGAACATAAAATCGGTAGCTAGGATGCTGATAAAAAAACATATGTATTTTTGCCAATACATATGATTTGTGTGCTTTATGCAAAGTCGTCAAATCCATTTGATTGCTTTGCGTGAGACCCCAAATTCAAGTCATTACTCACTACTCTTCATTTGAGAAGTGAATTTATAAAGTTAATTAACTTTATTGCACCATAATCTTCAATATTACTGGATTAAGGTCATTCCTGGATTAAGGAATGAGGTAAAAAATCATTTGTTTTCCTTCAAAAATCTATGAGAAAGTTGCTGTGCAGGCAAATAAAAACACAGTTGCTATTGGTAACATGCCTGCATAGTCCTCACTATGTAGGTCACTGCCATAGACAGCAGCAGTTTTAACATGGCGGCCCTGATGGTGTTTCCAGAGTGGAGTTTTACGGCTGTGTTTTTTGGCTCTTTTCCTGCCTGCTCGTCGAGTTAGTGAGAGACGAGGTTGTTTCACACAGCTGAGAGAAATACTACAGGAAGAGAGCGAGAGAGAGAGAGAGAGAGAGAGAGAGAGAGAGACAGTAATGAGAAAAGGTGTGGGTCAGCAGAGGTTTCACAGGGACCTGAGTGAAAGCAGTAATGATGTCATTGTGGCCGACCTCAATGAGGCCTTCCTTGAATGCAGCTGTGCTTTCATGGGCCCATACCCCACACTACACCCGGACTGAGCTCCACGCTTGTGACAGAATCTAGAGCACAAATCAGAGAGTCAAATAAGTTGTCATCAGTTATTATGCTTTAACTGTTTTCAGTTGGCTTTCGAGTAGCAAATGTTTGCACAAGAAATATTATGAAAGGAATATTTGGGTTCAGCTGAAAATAATATTTCTGTTTACTCAAAAATGAACTTTTGCTGAAAATGAAGTCACCCTCAGGCCATCCAAAATGTAGATAAGTTTGTTTCTTCACTGGAAAGAAATTTAGCATTACATGAATTGCACACCAGTGGATCATCTGCCAATCAATGGGTGCCGTCAGAATGAGAGTCCAAACAGCTGATAAAAACATCACAATAATCCACATGACTCCAAGTCCATCAATTAACGTCTTGTGAAATTAAAAGCTGCATGTTTGTAAGAAACAAATCCATCAAGACGTTTTTTTAACTTTAAGCCTGTATCCATAATATTGTTTTCTTCAGTGAAAAAGTCATCTCGTCTGAATCAGGAGAGAATTATGCACAGATCAAGCACCGTTTACAAGTGAAAACAGTTCTAAACAAATATGTCGGTGGATTGTGATGTGTGAGGACAACACGAGATGGACTTTTTCTTGGAGGAAGCGTTATTATGGACTCGCATTTTGGCCAAAAGCGATGATTTAAAGTTAAAAAGCCTTAATCATAGATTCGTTTCTTACCAGCACACAGCTTTTCACTTCAAATGATGTTAATTGATGGACTGGAGTGGTGTGGATTACTTGTGGATTATTGTGATGTTTTTATCAGCTGTTTGAACTCTCATTCTGACGGCACCCATTCACTGCAGAGGATCCATTGGTGAGCAAGTGATGTGATGGTAAATTTCTCCAAACCTGTTCTGATGAAAAAGCAAACTTTTTCAAATCTTGGATGACCTGTTGTTGAATACATTTATTGCATTTTCTTTTTCATTTTTGGGTGAAGTATTCCTTTAAAATTGTTCCAAAAGTACAATTGGCACACAGATATAAAATGCATTTTAAATAAACAAACGCCTCTGATAAACTGTGTTACGTACATAGTTTATGGCCTGCTGGATGGGTCTGGATCTGGGTTTACTTTAAGTTTCACTTTTGGACTTTGAAGTTGCTTAAATATAAAGATTACACATGTTGGATGCACCATATTTTTTGTCTGGATTATCCAAGGCCAGTAATTATTTCACTATGTATTATTGGGCTAATAACTGGCCTTGGACAATCCAGACAAAAAATACAGTGAGTCCAACAGCTGAAATTCTTCATTCTCACCAGTGCCAAATTAAGCATCCCAACATTGTCTTTGTTTATGAACGCAAGAGCCAAATGGCCACACTTTATGCTCCAGTGATAATGCCTGTTGGCAACAGATGCAAACAAGCCACTGGCAGAAGTCCTGCATATCACAGGACACAACTGCTAGCTCTTAAACTCCTGAACTGGTGTGGTAATTGCAAGGACATTTTGGTTCATTTCTGTACAACGTTCTTTAGTAGGCAAAATTCAAGGAAATGTAAAAGCTGTTTAATGTGAAACAACGTTTGCAATGATGCAACATGAAATTATTCTTAGTATCGATTAGAACATATCTGAAATTATTATACGGCTCTTTGGTTATTTATACGGATTCTGATTGGTCAGTTGTGCCATTGTGTAGTCATCAGTATCACTATCTTAAAAAGACTAAAAGGGTTTATTTCTCTTTAAAAATCCATAAGATTTGTCGCGTAGGCAAAAGAAACTGCTTTTTGCATTAACATTTGTACAGCCATGTTTTCACTGAACGGCCTCCATCTCTCCTGAAAAAGGCTGTGTTAAATGAAACAACTGAATACACATGTGAGTTTTGTGGTAAATTGCAAACTTTACTCAACTTCTGTCTCACTTTCTCTCAGATCCTAATCAGCGGATGGGAGTAATAGCTGCGGGAACGCTGGTGACATTCCTGCTGGTGGTTCTTCTCTCTCTGCTGTGCTGCTGCTTCCTCTGTAGCAACAAAGACAACCGCAAGTAAGTTTCTCAATCCAGTTCTTACAAAGTCCCAACCTTCTGAATTAAAAGCTAAAGGTTGGAATAATTTCTCCAATTACAGTTTAATACACAAAGACAACTATTAGATGGTCATTTAGATTTTAGGAAGAGTTTAAACATAAGGCCTCTTTCATTAAACTTTCACAAATATGTGACCCTGGCAGTGTTGGGGGTAATGCATTACAAGTAACGCGAGTTACGTAATCAGATTACTTTTTTTCAAGTAACTAGTAAAGTAACGCATTACTTTTTAATTTACAAGAAAATATCTGAGTTACTTTTTCAAATAAGTAACTCAAGTTACTTTTTTTTCTCATTTATTGATTGAAAGCTCTCCTGTCCCCATGCTGAGAGAAATCAGAAGATGTTACTTTAGTTCCAGAATAAATGTGAACATGCTTTAATTCATCGCACTCACAAAAAAAAAACAGATTTCGTTTTCCTCAAAATTAATAAAAACAGTTAAAAGCAACCCGGAATATGATGCAAAGCTGCAATAATTAAATATGTTAAATAATACAAATATCCTTTATGTATTTAATCCCATTTTATTAACCAATTTGCTGCTGACCTTAATTGAAAATACAATTTGCTATTCTATTTGAAAATTGTCCGGAATATCGTTCCATAGCTTTTGGTGTGAAAAGGCTTTTATATTTGCCAAAAATAGAACTTTTTATATTAAAAGCAAACAAGCAAGCCCTGCCCAGATTTAAAAAGTAACGCAAAAGTAATGTAACGCATTGCTTTCAATAAAAAGTAACTAAGTAACGTAATTAGTTACTTGTTTAGGAAGTAACGCAATATTGTAATGCATTACTTTTAAAAGTAACTTTCCCCAACACTGGACCCTGGACCCCAAAACCAGTCTTAAGTCGCTGGGGTATATTTTGTAGCAATAGCCAAAAATACAACCTGATCTCATAAAAATACATACCTCTTTGCACTTTTTGTGCAACACTGTCTTTACGTACCTTACTGCACGTTTCACCGCAGTTTCAAAGAGAAATGTCCACTAAAGTGGCGCTAAAACACTGGTTCAATTCGTGAACCCTAGCACGTTTTTATTACGTTAAAATAGGTGCGTATTGCTGTGTTTTTATTATGTTGCTTCTGGTACGTATTGCGGTGGTTCAGAATTCAAATATCCGGGGACTGTCGCTAAAAGTTAATGCTCTATCATGTTGGAAATATGCCCTACACCAAACCCAACCCTAAACCTACCCGATAGTGTTAACACATGCAAAACTGATATAAAAACACATTTGTTGATGCAACCGTGCCAATTGAACTTCCTTATATGCAGATTTGAACTGCTTTGTCGAGCCGTGGTTACACGGGATTCGAACCGGAGCTCCTCGCCTCTCAAGTACATCTCCGTACTCCGTGAGCTACCGAAACAAACCTTCCGCCTATGAAAACCCATAGATATGAAGCTGGATATGTGCGATGCTAACGTTCAAAAGCATCAGTTTTCAAATCTCCCAGCATATTAATATTGTTTTGAAGTCATAACATGATATTCTTTAAGTAACTGTGTGAAAATTATGCTTTATTAATCAAAACTCTCAAAATTTGTGTGAAAAGGAATAAAAGGTGTTTTACTGCCTCTAGTGTTCATTTATTTTAGAAAAAGTGAAATGTACTTATTGGTACGTATTTCGCGACTCGCTAAAAAGTGCCATGAGACCAAGTAGCAAAAATACATTGTATGGCTCAAAATTATAGATTTTTCTTTTATGCCAAAAATCATTAGGATATTAAGTAAAGATCATGTTCCATGAAGATATTTTGTAAATGTCTTACTGTAAATATATTAAAACTTAATTTTTGATTAGTAATATGCATTGCTAACAACTTCATTTGGACAACTTTAAAGGCGATTGTCTCAATATTTTGATTTTTTTTTTTTGCACCCTCAGATTCCAGATTTTCAAATAGTTGTATCTCGGCCAAATATTGTCCTATCCTAACAAACCATACATCAATGGAAAGCTTCTTTATTCAGCTTTCAGATGTATAAATGACTGTATAAATGAATTTTGTGGTCCAGGGTCACATATAAGTAATTGGCATTTAAACTGGACTTTCACAACTCCTCCGGATTCACAGATGCTTTGTAAACCTCAGATTTGATAGGTGAACGTGTATGTTAATGAATTCCAATCATTTGTAAATAGGACACTTTCATTATTTGAGTGGTTTGATGTCAAAATTGGGCTAAACCAGTAGCGTGAGTTTGAGGCAGTACTACTTGCAGAACTTATATGCTACACTTTATAATTTAAGAAAATTCAAAGCACGTAGAGTATTTAGAGTGTCAGATATATCCCTTTACTAATTAAATAATCAGAAATACTAGTTTAAACTCAAATGCATTTCTGTTCAAAAGTTTAGGTCTTATGCTCACCACTACTGCATAAGATATTTTCTATTGTAATATATTACAAAATGTAATTTATAATTATATTTTTTTATTTAGTGGCGGAAACGGGCTTCCATACTTCAGTCACATGATCCTTCAGGAATCATTCTAATATGCTGATTTCGTATTATCAAAGTTTAAATAATTGTAGTGCGGCTTAATATTTTTGTGGATTGATAGGTGAACGTGTATGTTAATGAATTCCAATCATTTGTAAATAGGACACTTTCATTATTTGAGTGGTTTGATGTCAAAATTGGGCTAAACCAGTAGCGTGAGTTTGAGGCAGTACTACTTGCAGAACTTATATGCTACACTTTATAATTTAAGAAAATTCAAAGCACGTAGAGTATTTAGAGTGTCAGATATATCCCTTTACTAATTAAATAATCAGAAATACTAGTTTAAACTCAAATGCATTTCTGTTCAAAAGTTTAGGTCTTATGCTCACCACTACTGCATAAGATATTTTCTATTGTAATATATTACAAAATGTAATTTATTCCTGTGATGCAAAGCTGAATTTTCAGCATCATCACTCCACTCTTCAGTCACATGATCCTTCAGGAATCATTCTAATATGCTGATTTCGTATTATCAAAGTTTAAATAATTGTTGTGCGGCTTAATATTTTTGTGGAAACCGTGATACATTTTTTTTTTGTCACGCTTCTTCAATGATTCTTTGAAGTTTTGTCATAATTAATATAACAGCTTTAAACAATTAATCTGGAGTGGTTCTGCTCACACTGTACAAACTATGTGTGAATGTAACCGTATTTCATGATGTAAAACGGCCATATTCTGCATCGACGGTGTGAACGTGTCCTTTGTGTCTCCCTCAAACTCACTCTGCTCTTACACCCCTGGCAAAAATCATCTTTTAACAAAGCCTGTCATCAGAATTGTTCACAGTTCGCTGAAGTGAAAGCCTCCTCTGTTCTCCGTGGTCAGTCAGGAAAACTCAAGACTCTCGTGTTCTAGAAATCACACTCGGCTGTTTTCTTAAACTTTCCACCTTTTCTAAATGGCTGGAAAACTACAGAACGTAAAGACCAACTGAGCCTAGATTTCCTCAGTTTGCCCGTGAGGCAAATGTATCCATCTATTCCTTTTTAATTTGAACATCATATCTACAATCTCGATGCCGTTCATGCTAGAAGGCTATTGATCTACACTAACACACATCTACAATATGCATTTCTAATCAGTGTAATGTTGGTCTAACGTCACCCTTCCTCTTTCAGCCCTGACCAGGAAAACTCCACCAACAGCAAGAAGGCCAAAATAATCCTTTGCGGCGGATTCAGTCGAATCAGCACCAAACTCCCCAGAATCCCTCTGAGGAGACAAAAACTACCCAAAGTTGTTGGTATGTCTTCATTTTCCATCATCTGAAATTACATATGGTTTAGGTCAGTGTGTCATGAGTAAACAGATCCATGCAACAGATGAAAGAAGCACTTAATATGATGTGCCTGATGTTTAGTCTTCAATGGTTTAACAAAAACAGAATATTTAGCAAGTATACATACTTTTCATATTAGAGCATTATTTTGATGCAAATCTCCCTCAGCCTAAACAGACAGTGACATTTTTATATATTAGCAAAATAAACAATGTTCATAAGTGAAAAGGGCACCACGAGCATATAAAAGTTGACTGACTTAAAGTAAATTTTTATCAAACCAATTATGAAAAAAGCCTAATATTTTTCATATTTTTATTGTTCCAAATAAAATAACTATGTGGAGAAAAACTTCTCAGGTTACGTATGTAACCCTGGTTCCTCGAGGGAATGAGACGCTGCGTCAGAAAACACTAGGGGAACGCCTTCTGTGACCACGCTCTGAATAACATGTGAAATCAGTCCAATAGCTGAGCGGGACGCTATGGAATAGCATCCTGATCCACCACTTAGCCTAAGCTTCTCTGGCCGGAGGCCTCGGCCTCAGCAGACCGCAGAGGAAACGTGTAAGAAGAGGGTGTCTTCTTGTCCGCAGTGGCCGCCACGAAGCCCTCTAGGGTGGAGTGGGTCAACCCTGCGGATAAACAGGCCTGCAGGAACTCCAGAACTGTACCAATCGGGCAGTTAGCTGGGTCGGGCTGGCGGTCTCCGCAGAAATACAGTTTCCTCATAGAGGGAGCTCTGGATGGATGATAATCTCAACAACCTCAGTTGAGAGACTGGAAGTTATGAGTTGTGCCTCCTCAGAGGCCACACCCACAGCTTCCACAGCTCCGGGCGGGGGCGTGCCCTCCACCTGTGAGAGGAGATCTCTCCTGACGGGAATCTCCCATAGAGCGCCGTCGAGGAGAGAAATCAGGCCTGAGACCGAACTCGGTCCGGCCAGAACGGGGATACTAACAATAGACAGGCCCCGTCCTGGCGCACTCTCTCCAGAACTCCCGGGAGCAGAAAAATCGGAGGAAAGGCATACAGACGAAGCCTCGGCCACGTCTGTACCATGGCATCCAGCCCCAGTGGAGCTGGATGAGTCAGAGAGAACCAGAGGGGACAGTGTGATATCATATGAGTCGCAACAGGTCCACCTGAGCCTGGCCAAACACTCTCCATATCTGCTTCACCACCTCGGGGTGAAGCATCCATACCCCGGGCCTCAGCCCCTGCCTCGACAGGATGTCTGCACCCATAATGAGATGCACAGGAATTTGAACTGCTCTCAGCGAGAGGAGTTTGCCCTGGGACCACACAAGTATCTGGTGCGCCAGCTTGTACAAGGGGCGTGAACGCAGAACTCCCTGGTGGTTGATGTAAGAGACCACCACTGTGTTGTCGGTGCGCACCAACACATGGTGACCTCTTAGGTCTGGTAGAAAGTGTTTCAGAACTCGAAACATGGCCAGCATCTCCAGACAATTGAATGCCACATCAGATGGCGACCACTCCACAGATCGCGGGTAGGGTGGCCACTCATGACGCACCCCAACCAGTGAGGGATGCATCCGTCGCTAGCATACGCGGCGACAAGGATCAGACTGAGCTAATATCAACCAATCGTCGATGTGGTTGAGTCGTGAAAGTGTGGAGTGAGAGTGCAGTATTAGTAGGCTTTTGCCCCCAAAAGCAAACCTCAGGAACTTCCTATGATGAGGAAGGATGGAGATATGTGCATCTTTTAGATTGATCGTGACACATCAGTCCTCGGAATTGGTCTGAGACACTACCTGTTTGAGTGCGAGTGTGCCGAACTTCAGTCGCATGACTGAGCGGTTCAATAGGAGCAGATCTAAAATAGGACGCAACCCCCCATCCTTCTTCAGAACAATGAAGTACCGGCTGTAGAACCCGGAGTCGGTCTCGTGCGGAGGGACCACCTCGATGGCCTTCTTCTTTAAGAGAGTAACTACTTCTTGTTCTAATACCAGAGCCTGCTCGGGACCCACTAGAGTGTGGGGCCCCGTTGAATAGAGGCGGATGAGAACCGAACTGGATTCTGTAGCATCTTTCTACAGTACGCAGGACCCATTGAGACACATTTGGCAGTAGCGTCCACGCTGCTAAATAATCTACTAAGGGAATCAGTCTCTCGAGACTGATCTCTGGTGTGCCCAGAACGGCTAGTTCGGTGCCCTGAAGCGGCACACTGACAGGGGACGGCCGAACTAGCTGCTCATGATAGCGAGGTAGCGAGCATCTTAGTATCGTAGTCAGACAAATACTTCATTTTATTTCTCAGAATTAAATGCAATCAAACAACCAGATGAGTAAATACGGTCTAGTGTAGTAAGATTCACATCAAAAACCTAAATGTAATATATTCGCTGCGCGTGCGCCATTCAGTCACACGAACAACATCAATCTCCTCAGAGAAAGAGGGCCGCAGCACTCACACAGAGTGGGAAGAACCGCAGCGCGGGCTTCCAAGCCCCGAGAACGAGCTCTAGATCTAGCGAACACGGGTGGAGATAGGAAGAGCCGTCTCCAACCCATCTGCTAGATCATGAGCGATCTCCGCGTTCTTAGTCGCCGCCGTGCCTCAGCAGCAGCGGGACCGCAATCGTAAGATCACAGGCACGGACACACTCCTCGGAGCATGCCCGGCGAGAGCGGCGTGCTTAACAGTGGAAAAAACACAATCCGCCCCCCGAGAGCCGACTGCGCGAGCTCCGCTCCCTATTAATGCTGCTCATTATATTATCAGGCATAATATGCTAGTGTAACTGATGTTTGTGCAACTGGCGAGCTCTTTGACGCCCTCCGTATCAATCTCCTCGGAGAAAGACAGGCGGAGCGTCGCACCCTCTCCCCGGTGGGAAGGACCGCAGCGCGGGCTTCTGAAACCCCGGGAGCGGGCGCTGGATCTGGTGATTAGGAAGCAGATCCATACGCGAAACCCACGAGCACAGCCGCCGCTCCACCTCGGCGAAAGCGGGGCTGGCACCGCGAGGAACGCTAGTGAAGGCTCCCTCCTCAAAGAGACCCCTCTGAGAGCGAAGCAAGGCAGTAACAACTATGCTTCGCTCCCAAGCAAACCACGCACAGGCTGTGTGTATCCCCACTCGTGATATAACGTTTTCTTTGGGCAGGGAGGAACACACAACCTACAACGTGGC
>NW_015506257.1:455644-482033 GCF_001515645.1 Sinocyclocheilus grahami | reverse complement strand
ATCTAGCGAACACGGGTGGAGATAGGAAGAGCCGTCTCCAACCCATCTGCTAGATCATGAGCGATCTCCGCGTTCTTAGTCGCCGCCGTGCCTCAGCAGCAGCGGGACCGCAATCGTAAGATCACAGGCACGGACACACTCCTCGGAGCATGCCCGGCGAGAGCGGCGTGCTTAACAGTGGAAAAAACACAATCCGCCCCCCGAGAGCCGACTGCGCGAGCTCCGCTCCCTATTAATGCTGCTCATTATATTATCAGGCATAATATGCTAGTGTAACTGATGTTTGTGCAACTGGCGAGCTCTTTGACGCCCTCCGTATCAATCTCCTCGGAGAAAGACAGGCGGAGCGTCGCACCCTCTCCCCGGTGGGAAGGACCGCAGCGCGGGCTTCCGAAACCCCAAGAGCGGGCGCCGGATCTGGTGATTAGCAGATCCATACGCGAAACCCACGAGCACAGCCGCCACTCCGCCTCGGCAAAAGCGGGGCCGGCACTATCTATATTAAACCTATGAGTAGTACCATGTTGTAATTTGATTGAAGCATTGGCACTATAGTACAAAGTTTGAATTGCATTAATAAAATTGGGGCCACAACCAAAAATATTCAAGGATTTAATCATAAAAGGAAATTCAATTGAATCAAAAGCTTTATAAAAATCAAGAAAAAGCAGGAAACTGTCATCAGGTATCAAATCTGAGTGATCTAAAATATCAAGAACAAGTCTAATATTGTTTAAAATAAGTCTGCCTGTCATAAAACCCCATTGACATTCATCAATTTCATAGGACAGATTTAATATTCTTAGCAAAAATCATGGCTAATATTTTGTAGTCGTTATTTAGGAGACTTATAGGTCACCAGTTTTCCAATTGAGAATGGTCTTTTTGAGGTTTAGGGATCACATGTACAAAAATCAGATGGTGCGCTTACTATTCTGGTGATGAAATTGCATCACTTGCACAGTTTTTTTTTTGAGTGGCATACTCGATAATGTCAGCGTGTACATCGATAAAACACCATTAACAACTATGAACTGTAACATTTCACAAAATATCATTTTTTATGTTTCATGATATAAGGATGAGTAAATTATGACGGTTGACTTAACTGGTGCTTTCAAATCATTGCTGTGTTTGATTGAGTGGTCTGTTAAATCAACTTCTGGTTCAACCAATGGCATAAGTAGAGGCAGATAGGGTTTTTTTGGGAATCATAATTCAAGCAATTCACTTTGGTTCTGCTACTGGTTAAGAGCTTCAGTCGGATTGAAAAGCACTCTGCGTTGACCCAAACAAAGTTTTTAGGGTTTCATCTGAATGGAATGCTTTGGGTGCATGTTTTATTTCCCTTGGCTCCCTGTGAAGCTTCGAGTCCTATTAATCTGTACCCAAACAGACATTAGTTTTCTTATTCACCGCATTTCTCCCCTCATTTCCCTATTTCTTGTTAAAACAGACGGCTGGGAGCTGACCGTTCCCCAATCAAAGACTCCTCTGTTTTTGCCAGGATGGAACCCCTGTGTGGAGTTCTTGTGGTTGGGGAACTGTATGGCTGCAGCTGCCATGAGTCCATTTTAGAGGGAATGTTAAAGTCTCCATGAAATCAAAATTGGTGTTAGTATCAATATGTTAGTCTTAAGTGTAGCGTCTGGACCAATCAGGCACACCATTTTTCATTTGATTTAACAAATCAATTATTCATTAGATTAACAAACATTCACAGACCCCTCACCTAATAAACATACTGGGTGCCAAGATGTCTGTGAACGAGGCCCAGGACCTTGGTCCCCATGGCATCCACGACACCTTTGCTAGACCAGATACATTTACGACCTAATGGCATGTTGAGAATTACCCCTCTCACTACAATTTCCATAGGAAAGACACAGTGCACAGTAGAAATGGACTCTTCTAATTAATCCATAGGAATACCTTTCTTTGAATGAACACGCATATCCTTCAGGTCAATGTGTATGTTGTCTTTGAGATTTTATACTCTTTTATGCAGGCTTATGATGGAACCACTCATTCCTGTCATCTTACCTACATGTAATCCTACCATGTTTAGTATCTTTGAATTCGCCTTCTGATGATCTAAACGAGCATGTATATGTTGGTACATAAGCAATATATTAGTGTCCTGAGAATCTTTAGTAATTTCGATTCAAGTTCCATATGCAAATTACCATGCCCTCACACAAAGGGTCATAAACTCCCCAGTATTTCCAAACTCCCACTTGGGATTCCCGCCTTTCTCATTGGACAAGCCCATCTTGAGAGGCGTGAATCTTCTCAGACCTTAAAGGCCTCACATCAGTGACCCGCCCCAGAGTCTGTGGTTTGGTTGAATTCTGAGAAGATGAAGATGTGAGCAAATGCTCCAGGACACCCTAAGTGCGTGCCAGGCTTCAGCCTTGACTTTTCCATTCACCAAGATTCTCTGATGCAAACTGGTTCTTTTTTATCAACCAACTTCAGCAAAGATCAACGTGAGCCTTCAGATTGCATCAAGCCTCTCTTTCAGACAGACGAGACGTGCAAGTATTCAAACTTTGTTTTATTATTTGATACATTAAGTATAATTTGTACCTTTTTACTTCAGGCTGTAAATCTGCTGAATATCAAATGGTTCCATAACTTCATATTTTTATTTCTCTGCTCTTTACTGCTTAAGCTTTAACCCTTTCCTATACCAACTGTATGCGTGTGTGTTTATGTAGTATTTTAGACTAGTTTAAGTGTTTATGTTGTTAATAAAATCTTACTTGTATCACTCATAACTGGAATCCCTAATCATGCAGATTTATGCTACAGGCTCTGTGTAGAGTTGTACAGTAAGAAAGTTATTTCCCTTAACCAGGAAATTAACATTCTTAGAATTGACAGACAGTTGACCCTGAGAGGTCAAGTAAATATCTACAGCGGATCTAAATATTTATAATTAATTATAACTAGTTATGATTAATTATTCATATTTCCCCATGAGCTGAGTCGCTACATAAGATTATCTATAAGACAGTGTGCTCCAAAACAGTGACAAAATTCGCATTTAGAAGATATAAGCATTCAAAGCTTGCAGTTCGTCACTTGCGCCAAAACGGCTCAACGATTTCTGTCCAATCAAATACTCTCAAGAATCCGAAGCGCCTGCCCCCTACACTATAAAATAGAAGCTGAAGCCGCGGCTAAAATCGGTCACTTGTTCACAGAATTAGTATTTTCTGTACAGTGAATGGCACGTAGTGCTCTATATAGGGGACAGGGAACGATTCAAACAGTGTAAATATGCTTTCCATTGAGGAAAAAAAGAAGTCTGGTTTCGCGCTGTGTCACGCTAGCCACCGCACCGCACACACACTCTGCTCCGGTCCAGAGACACGATAGCACGGAGCGGATCACATGCGTGAGTCGGCGCAGACCACAAAATGTATCGGAGCTATTTGAATTCTACAAAGAATGCTATATTTGATAGCAATATGGATGAGATTGTGGCTGGCATACCCTGTCAAATGCGGCTTTACGGAGCTCAACGGCTCTAGCCCAAGCTGTGATATAAACGAACGCTATTGGCTATTTTAAAAAGGGGCGGGGCTGCTTTATATGTCCCGCCCTGTCTTCCTGTTTCAGTAAAAATGACGTCAACACAGAGTAACACTGCATGTTTCTAAGCATTTCAGGGGACCTTTAAAGTTGCCATGAAAGCATATTATACTTTTTTCGAGGCAGTTTGTTTGTGATATTCATTTTGGACTTGCATTCATCTCAGGGACCAAATCATTAAAGGCATGGAATACTTAAGTTAGGACTGCCAAACATTAAATAAAGTGAGTTGGGCTTTTTAAATAGAAAAAGGTGGGTTAGCTTAGCTGTGGAGTTTTACAGCTGTTTTGCTTTAGCATGCACAAATAAAAGAGGTCAAACAACTAGACCAATTCACATTGAATAGACCATGCTTTCCACAATTTCCTGAATGAGGAAAGCTCACACAAAAATAAAAACTCTGTCATCATTTGCTCACCCTCATCTTGTTCCAAACCAGTGGACAACAAAAGACAATTTTAGCAAATTGCAGAAGCTGCTCTTTGTCATACTGTGGCTGTCAAGTTCCCAAAACAACAAAAAAAGATCATAAAATCTTCCCTGGAACTCATGTTTTTTTTTTTAAGTCTTCTGAAGTCATAAATTAATTTTGAGGGGAACAAACCATTTAAGTCAAGTACTTAAAATATATTTTACATTTGTGCATATACAAAGTTTACACATTGCAATCAGATACTAATTAACTTGATTGATATCAAAATGAATGACATCAAATTAGGTACCATATTTGAAAAAAAAAAAACAAGACACACAAGAATGAGATTTTAGATTAGATTTACAGCCCCTGGTCACTTTGTGCTTTTGTTTCATGGGAAAAAAAGCAGTCTGAATATAAAGAAAAAATATAATTTGGCTGTGTGGAGTGGGTAAATGATGACAATTTTATTTTCAGTGAACTTCTTCCATTTAGCTTGCACTTGAATATGTCTGAAATATCATTGCATAGATATGAAATTGTATGTCTATATAAAAATTTTAAAAAAGAGAGAAAGAAAGAAAGAAAGAAAGAAAGAAAGAAAGAAAGAAAGAAAGAAAGAGAAAGAAAGAAAAACTATTTCTGTTTAGTTAACATTTTTCAATGTAAGATGTCAAAACAAATTATTGTGCACATTTTTCAGCTTTGGACACTTAAGTCACACTTGAACATATCTGAATGTCATTGCATTAAATAATAATAATAATAATAATAATAAAGTGCCATTTAAAGAAAGACAGCAAAAGCACAGTTTTAAAGCAAAACATTTCACAAAAAGATAAGCTTGTTAGCTTTTATATGATAAAATAATAGATAATCTGTTTAAAATTAAAGGTAAACTGTCTAATTAAACAGTAAACTGTCTAAATGTGTAAAATGTTCATACTTAACATGATTCTTTACACCTGTGGTTAGTCTGCTAAGACACCTGTGTGAACTTGAGGATAATTGACTTCATAGATCCACTAAAAAACACAGAAACACCAGTTGACTGAAAAGCGTGAGAAAAAAAAAGTTTGGAGAAAAGCATCAGTATTTATCAAAACATTTTGTGTGTCTTAATGCATTGACATTGTATGTGATTTTTATTTTATGCGAAAAGAACCATTTGGCTCTTGAGTCATCTCCAAACCACAAGAACAAATCCAGGTCACAATCAGGGGAGCAAGAGCTGAATTCTGATATTACGAAGAACATGGATGGCACAGTTTTAATTAAAACACACAATACCCCAGTGTATGGGTAACAGGCGGTCATGGGTGAGCACTATTTAGTTATTTAATGACCAAGAGAAAGCCCAGAGCCATGCTGTCCTCCAAGAGACACATGCTAATTTACCACATTACATAAGTTAAGAGTCACTGCCATCATAACCGTGTAAAGAAAAATCCTCGGTAAAACAATAATGTCACTGTTGGTTAGGGTTGGGTATGGCCTGCAGATTGTTTCAATAATACCCCTCAAGCTGTAAAACCCTGGAAAGACAACAAAGAACAAGCAAGTAGTAAAATGCAATAAGAAGATGGCACTTTAGCTGAAGAGATATGCTCTCGAACAGAAACCATCCTCAGACTTTATGAGAAAACTTGAGTGAGAATGCATGTAAAGCATCTCTTTCATCTGACAAAAAAGGATGGTTTCTTTTCACGCTCACTCTTGATTGGTAAACAATTGGGGTTTGCGATAACATATGAGAGGAAGAACCGAAAGCAAACACAGATGTAACATAGACCCTGTTCTTTTCCCAACCCCCTCCAACTCTTTACTTCATGGGAGGAGCTGGATGAAAATATCGCTCTCTCTCTTTCCCTCTTTTTCCTCTTCCTCCTGTTTCTGTTGCAAGCCAGCAGTTCTGCTATCCTAATTGGCTGACTGCAGCAGTGAGGTCTTCTATTTTTTCCCTTTCTTTTCTCCCCCCCCCCCTCCTCTTTTTTTTGTAACTCTACCCTCATAGGAGAGTGAGCGGGGGGCTGGGGGTTCTTCAGACAGGAAGTGACCAAATTTACCACAGTATGTTTTTAGAGCCCTTTTTACTCATACATACAACTGGTAATGACAGATTTGGAGGAAGAAAAGAAAAAAAGAATGAAAATGTTTACCCCTTCATCTCCTTGTGACCTACATTCTTTCTGTCAATGATTTAGATGAGTAGTTTAGGAAAAACTTTTCTACAGTCAATCTGTTTTGAATCAAACAGCCGTATTTGGATGGTTCTCACAATACCTGTCAAGAACACGTCCGGGTTGTATTTCACTCCTAAAACAAAAGAAGGAAATATAAAAAAATTATATTTTGCTCAAAGAAAATCTAGCCTATATTAGGCCCATCACAATAAAGCACAAATTTCCCCCAAATTCCCACTACCATATTGTCAGGTATTTAAATTATAAAATAAAACAATTATATATATATATATATATATATATATACGTATATATATACGAAAATTAACAAGTTAAGTTGGGGGAAAAGGTTTATATATATATATATAAACCATATATGTACTGAATTTAACAAAATACTGAATAAAAATACTCATACTAATTTAACTGAAAATACAATAATATGGTACACTGTACATGCCATTTTATCCAACAAAAAAATCACTATTGAGAATAAAGGGAATAAAAAAAAAGGAAAAGGAAAACATCTGGATGCATTACATATTAAGAATTTTGGTGAGTGCTTAAACTTCATGAAAATAATTTCACAGTGCAAAATTTTTTTTTTTTTTTTTTTGAGGTGACATGCAGGCAACATGCACCTGCATTTTTTGTGAGATTCATCTATTTATGTTTTACTTCTATATCATACTAGCCTAATTTATGGTCATGTTCTCACATATTTAACAAAGACCAATGAAACACTGTAAAGAATTGAGCCACGGACAATGTTCCTCTTGAAGTAAATTTATCTTACTCCTATAAACGTTTCTGGAGAGGCATTAGAGAGACAGGCCACCTGCTGGCCTCCACCAGAGTAGTTTCTGCAGCTGTGGGGACTAGTGCAGCTGGGATGTCCCAGTAATGCACTTTTGTTTAAGGCCTGTATAGCACAGAGTGGGCTGCCAGACCGGCTAAGTCTCTGTCTCTGAAAAGACAGCAGTTGTCCGACGTCAGTAAATCGCTCAGTAACAGCACTGTATGTTTGCATGTATTCCTAACATGTATGCCATGCCATTTCATGGTCCCACAGAGGCATCATGAATCTGCATGATCAGAACACTGGTGACATGAACAGCAGTACACAAAGAGGAGATATTCCTTTGACATTTCAGCAAAGTTCTTCCAGCATCTACAGCTGTTAGGAAAAAGTATAAAGTATGGAATGTAAATTGTTTCACTGAAGGCAAAAATCCAAAATTGCAGTTTTAATTATCTGTGGTTTTCACTGCTATGTGCTGTTGAAATGTTTATTTTAGCAAATTTACTTTTAAAGCTTTTTAGAAGAAGCCCTTTGCGCGCCGATTGCAAAAGATCAAGTCTTTGTAGATCTAAAACACATATGCTACAACTCAACATAAAAGTTAACTTTTTTTCAGTCTTTGAGTTGTGTTATTCACTTTATGAGTGTAGAAACTAAACTAAACAACCCAGAGTTTGTTAAGTGCTGAAAATCAATCTTTCGCTGTGTACAGTAAATCTTAAATGAAAAAGCTACTAGTAATTGAAGCCATACAATGAAACAACATTTTTTACTACTTAGCCAACTGATGCATTTCAGAATGAAACTAGACATTTAATAAGCGAAAATGTGGATTAACAGGTCTGATCCATCAGAAATTGATTGGATTGTTGAAAGTGGGTGTTATGAGCCATAATGTAAATAAAGACAGGCTAAATGATGTCACCTGAAAAGGAAAGTTGTTTCACAGACCAAGACCAAGAACTAGAGATGCACGATATTATCGGACTGATATCCGAATCGGCCGATAATGGCTTTAAATGTACATATCGGCATCAGCCAGATATGAAAAATGATGCCGATATGTCTTGCCGATAAGAGGAATATTTTAACTCGCATGTGCTCAGGGTGTGCTAGTGATTAGATCACGTCAACAGTGTGGCTCATTCTTGAAGCAAAGTTTTGTCTGAATGATGATTAGATTGACTGTTTTGGATCACTGCCTTTAATCTGTTAAAGCAGTAGAGAATGATGCGTTCGGTGTGTGCAGTGTTAGGGAGTAACGGAATACATGTAATGGCGTTATGTAATCAGGATACAAAAATCTAGTAACTGTAATCCGTTACAGTTACATCAAAAAACTAAGTATTCAGATTACAGTTACATTTTGTAAAAAGTGGGAATACTATCAGGATTACATTTGTTTAATTTAAAATTAAATAAATGAGTATTTTGACATAACGCTATATATTTAGCATTACTTCATCATAGTTCCCTGCACGGGCCTCAAATATAGGCCTTAGCCTGGCCCGTGTCCAACAGCTTATCAGAATTACAGGCCCGAGCCCTTCTTTTTTCCCTTTCTCCCTTAACAGCTTATACTACTGTTTCAGCTATTGAAATTGTTCAGTTTTGTATGTAATGGCAAAGTGATTATATTTAGTTTAGTTTTTTTATTAAGTTAAAGGGGTCATATAATGTTGCTAAAAATAACATTATTTGGTGTAATGAAATGTGTTTATGCGGTTTAAACTTAAAAACACATTATTTTCCACATACTGTACATTATTGTTTCTCCTCTATGCCCCGCCTTTTTGAAACGCGTCGATTTTTACAAAGCTTATTGGTCTGAAAAAGCGAGGTGTGCTGTGATTGGTCAGCTATCCAATCCGTTGTGATTAGCCGAATACCTCAAGCGTGAGACGGAAATGTTACGCCCCTCACATTCTGTTGATGCCGTGTCCCGGGCCGGAGCGACGAGACAAACACATTAAACCCCATTACAAACAACGCATTTGTTGCATCCAGTGGGGACATAATTACTGATTATAATGACTTATACTGTCTTTTTACACATTGCGTTGCATTGCATCGCGCCGCGTAAACATAAAACTCTGTCTGCATTTGTGATCAGAGAAATGACAAACAACAAGTGCTACTGACCAAAACTCGCGTTTGATTCATCAGTGGCAAATCCTTTAAATGAAAACGTACTTACAGACTGTGAGTCAGAACTGCCGGCATTGTAGTCTAACGTTATTCTCCTAGGATCAGTAAACAGTCCTCCATAAAATGTGCTGCACACACCTGGATATTTGGGTTAAACTGCACTGGAACAGTGTTGTACAACTTAACCACTGATTTGTAGTCATGTCCTCTTTTGGAAGATCAAACAAAGTAGTTTCGCTTTCACAACGAAGCACACAGCGTCTTAATGACATGGCTGCAACGTCAACAATACTACAGTGAGGATAAAAGTTACGCCTTCTTTCTTTGCGTGAACATTTGGGTGGTGTTATGCAAATCTTCCCACATAGTGAGGTAGATATGTGGGGGCATGTTAGAACGAGCCGTTTTAGGTAGGTGTGGCTGACTCTGAACTTTTATAAAGAATATCTCTTTGGATTTGAGACTTTAGTCTTTGCAACTTTACAGATCTTCTTTATGCACCAAGAGCTTGTAACACTCCAAAGAGAAAGGAAAAATTGAAATCGCATCATATGACCCCTTTAAAATAAAATGTTAGGGTTAACACTGCATCTTTCTGGGGGAAAAAATGCAGCGATTGATATATAGTTTATTTATAGCTATTTTCAAAGCTTCAATGTACTGTCAAAAAAACGTAATTATTGTTTATTTCATTCTAACAAATAAGTTCTTGTTAAAAACTAACCAAAATTAAAAATATTTTGCTTATAATTTCTGCGCAGGAGAGACTTGGTGTTGTTTCCAAACAAAAGGAAATATATCGGTATCGGCCAAAATAGTTGAAAAATATCAGCATATCGGCAAAAATAAAGTATCGTGCATCCCTACCAAGAACATGTATAAAATGCAAAATAAGTCCATTTTGAATGCATGCTGACTTGAAAGAGATCTTCTGATCTTGCCTGAAAGGCTTTGCGTGGCTAAATACCCAAAAGAGTAGTGTGAGAGAGGCATAATCAGGCCAAGAAAATGTGTTTAGCATCTACTCTAGTTCCTCCTGAAAGGAGATGTGAGCAGCAGACCACAGGAATCCCGAGCTGACCATCTTTTCTAAGTCAGCATGGGAATGTATCATCACGTAAGTGGGTGGAAGGAAGAGGCCTCTTGAAAACCACCGTGACCTTCATTAGGACCACAGTCAGATGAGGCAAAAAGTTACCATGATATATTAGTAGACTTTTGTGATTAGACAGCATTTTTAGTCCATCCATCCATCCACCCACCTACCTACCATATTTAACATACTTTTTTTTTTTTTACTACAAATAAATGTATATGATTTATATGTAATTTATAATTGTATAAATTATTAAAAATGAGTAAAAAAGGAAAGGTAATTTAAAACTACATATAACAAAATAATAATTGACAATGCATTACACTGTAATCACTGTACAGTTTTATTTTTCTATCTGAACATCACTATTGAGAATAATGGAAATTCTGAAATTTGAATGAAATTTGTTTTTTAAATTAAAGTATAACATCTGGAGGCATTACATAAGAATTTTAGGGGAAATGTGCATTCATTTCACAAAAACAATGTCACAAGTTAGAACTAGTTACAACCACTTAAAACCAGTTTGTGCTTGATTTTTTGCTTCTAACCAACATGGTTATGTTGGTCCACCAACACCAAACTACCTCTAATTACCAGTACTAACCCTAACCGTAATCTAATTTGCCACAGAAAATTCCTAGCTTTTCAGATGCCCGCAGATCATTCCAGTAGTGTGCTTTGAAGTGTAGCATTTCTCTCATGTGCTGTCAATGCTGGCTTTCATACAGATTATCCACGCTCCACTATTTGGCCTTGTCTGTCACTAATGCAGACTGTAGAGCCTAACATCATCACATATGTTGTCAAAGAGCCTTTGTGTGTTGTGGAACCCAGGGAGTCTTCATCCACTGATCTGACCTGACCTCTCTGTTTGTTTTCCCCTTGTCCAAACCCTTAGTCACCCACCACGATCCTGAGAACACCTTCAACAGTATTATCGAGCCGCCCTCCGTGGTGGACCAGCCTTGTCCATCATGGTCATCCCAGGAGTCCTTCTCTTCCTTCGAGAAGAGCGAAAATGAGCCTGTTTACTGCGTACCCCACGAAGGTGAGCGGGAACTAGTGCAGATAAGACATCTGTTTGTGCAACATGGAAAACAGATAAGGGAGTTAAGAAATCTCCAGACAATTTTATTAAATGACCCCATTCTGTGGTAAATGGTTGCCCTCTGGGTGTGTATATCACGTGCGTTGAGATAATACAAACAGTAAATGCTACAAATGGCCATGTCAGCAGATTCAGCACTTTCAGGATGTGACTCAGGATTTTCTGCATAAACTGAGGTGTGGGAGAGTTTTGTACTAAATATATATATTTTTAAAGTAAAACAGAAAAATAAATTATGATAATGACATCTTTATTTTAAGTTAATAATGTGTAATTTGCATTTTAGAAACAATATATCCAGGTTCTTTATGTATTTTTTGCTATACCAAATTTAAAAAATCTAAATAAAGTAGGGCTGTCATCATTAACGCGTTAACGCATGCGATTAATTTTACAATCCTTAACGCGTTAAAATAATTTAACGCAAAATTACTGAAGCACAATTTCTATGCTAACCCTTTAGCCCAATTTTGCTTCTCTGCTTGCGATTAGATAATTTTAAGCTGCTAAACTCCGGGAAAGTTTTCAGTCCAATGATCCAGTAAGTGAATGCATTCAAACAATCTGTCCAAAACAGCGCTAATATAAAGGAAACCAGGCTGATTACATCAGAGACTGCAGAGAGAACAGAGACTCGCGTTGCGATTTAAGTGAATTATTCATTCCAGTGTGTTTCGCTTTAAAACACAAGCTCTGTCATTCTGTGAAGAGCGCGAGCCCTCACACGTCGCGCTGTGTGAAGTACAGACCGAACGGATTGTCAACACATCCCACTGCTGTATGGCCAGATGAGACGCAAACTACGGTTTCTCAACTGGATAACCAGTCTCGTTACTAAAGTTTTGATGGATGAAGACTGCAATCAAGGTAAAGACGATTGCGGTGGCATACAGGAGTCGTACAGTAAGCACGCGTGAGTCCGTTATAATAATGCTTGTATGAGTGATCTTGTATGAGTGCGTACTGATCGCACATTGTATTTATGCACAGGCACAGACATTTCCCTACATTTCACGTTGTTTCCACACATTCACGATAATGTTTTGATTTGTCATGTTTATGTTGCTGTGTTTAGTTATACGGAATGGATCCGTGTACTGTAGTAGATAAATGCAGTCAGCAGGCGATTTGTTTAGGGGGGGGGGGGGTTTGGCATCTCCATGTGGTCCTGTTCGGTATCGCAACTTGGCTTCTTTAAAATGTAAAAAAAAATCCTTATATCATTTCGTTCTTTGGTGTCCTTTTTCGAGTTTCTAAGTGTCTTTTTTTGGAAAGACAACTAAATTTATCTTGCTGAAAATATAGATTTTTGAGAATCACCCTTCAATCTTTTGGTTTACTTTGCTGCATAGCAAATGATGACAAAATAAACATTTGAAACCAGATAAATGGTCTATGCTTAATTTCATGAAGTGTGCGATTAATCACGATTACTCACAGAAAAAGGATGTGATTTATTAGATTAAAAATTTGTATCGATTGACAGCCCTAAAATAAAGTCATCAGAACACAGAGTAGTGGTAAAACGGAATTAATTGGTTCGGGAGAATAAATTATTTGTTTCTAAATGGATCAGTGTTTTTGAATAAGTTGTTGAATGATTGCTTTAATAATCACTCATAAAAGATTGCCTGTTTGTTTCCAGATTGAATCAGTGTTTTTCAACAAATCAATAGGTTGAATGATTCACTATAGACACTAGTTGTGTTCATGCATGTATCAATGTTTTTGAATAAAGTGACTCATTCCTAAATACTTGCCTGAATACTGGCACCTACAGGTGTATCAATGTTACATAAAAAAAATACATAATGCACAGACTGGAATTTGGAACAAAACCATTTCAATCACAAATATAAACAAAGAGGTGTTCAAAATTGCAGCTGACATTCTTTCCAGTTAATTCATCGCACAGGAAATGGCCAGACAGTTTTTCTTTTCATTTTATAAAGTATTTTTGAGATGTTTAACAAGTAGAGATGTTTAATAAGTAAAGAAGACATTATTGGTCAAAAATATCTTTCTCTTCTACTTACCTTTTCAATTACTCTCTTGCATTTTTCAGAGACTACAAATGAGAGCTGTAACAAGCGAAATTCTACCACTGTTCGAGAAATACCACTGACCCCCAATTACAATGACGCAGGAGAGTACACGTCCCTCAAAGACACAAGAGAAACAACGAAGCAGTACATTAGCGATGGGAGTGAACAGCCTCTCCTGAAGTCTTCAGACAGCGAGGGCTCCACCAGTGGTTCGGAGTCAACCATAAGAGCTGTTTACGCCCATGTCGCCCGCCTTTCCAAACACTCCAAAGAGGAGGAGGACAACGCCTCACCAGAGAAGACGAAAGAGAAGACGAAACCTCGTCCTCCAGACCCTTCCACCAAACCGAAGGTGTCCTGGATCCACGGAATATCTGGAAGCAGCCCAACAGAGCAAAGCCAGACTCCATCACCGCATAAAGAAAAGAGGAAGAACAACTCAGAAGGTTCTGGAAAGGTGGATGAGAAGCAGCGATCAAAGCAGAAGTCAAGCAAGAACCGTGAAAAGCATCAGGATGGTAAGAAAGCAGATGGACCCGAATCACCAAGCAAAAGCAAATCTCACAAAGCTTCAGATGCCATTGAGCACCTCAATGGAACATTCCAGAATGCCCTGAAGAAGATCGGAAACTTCCACTCGGACAAGAAAACAAACGACACCAACAAAGATCCACCCAAGAGCCCAAAGATCATGCATCCGCATATGAACTCTGAGGCCGCCACGCTACTCGCGGCCCAGCTGAAGGAAAAGACCCAAAGCCTTAATCGGAACGAGGGTCTCACGGTGGGCATTAAACCCAATGGTGTATCAACACCTCAAGCCAACAGAGAGAAACCCACCCCACCTCAAAAGACCAAGCGCTCTGCAACTGGAACCAACAAGCCCCTTCTTCCCACCTCCAGCAACTTCCAGAAGATGGTGGCTCCCGTTTCAGACTCTACACCTGAACCTAAAAGCCCAGAAAAACAAGGGGTTAATGGGACCAGAGTTGAAGGAGATGCCACAGCAAAGAAAACACCCATCAAAAAACCACCGAGGAAGAAAGGAAAAGAGGGATCACTGGAGATGGAAGGCAAAAGCACTCCAAAGACGGCCATTATGCCACCTCAAACTGTCAAATAGATGTTTGATCACATTGGTGCGTCCATTTTTGAGAATATAAACGTACAGTTTTTCTTTCATTAAACTTTATATAGGAATTGGATGGATTATTATTATTTTTTTAATGGACAAGCTGCTTATAGGATTTAATATTTTGAAGGATTGTGGTTCTCGTTAACTCTTTGAAGACCTGGAATCGGAAACAACGTTGTGGCTTGTGTACAGTATTAAAAAAGGAAGAGTGATTGATTTTAATGTAATAAGCTCATGTTGTATGCTCAATTTTACATATACGTCCAAAGAGAGATTTTTCAATGCTATCGTAATTGTGAGATCAACAGGTTTTTGTGTCTGAAAGGTTGAATTTAGCACTGTATTCACAGGTGTAAAGAATGAACCAAAGGTACTTTAAAGGTGCAAAAATGATGCCTATATTGATTTTCTCTCAGGCCATATTAGTATATTCAATACCTTGTAAATTGTGTCATGAAGGAAATTCTCAGCTTAGTTTCCAAGACGTCATTTGGTTCACGTTCATCAGTACTTCATGCTTTTTAAGCTTAAAATGAGTGCTATCTATTCTTGCTGTTGAAGCTTAGCACTAGATTGTCCTTTTCCCATAAAGTACCCACAGTCTGTATTGCATTTTTTGTTTAAGGCCATATAATGAAGATTTAGGTTTGTTTTGTTTTTTGGGGGGGCTTTTAGTCTGTGTATGTTGGAGTTCAGGCTGTTTACATGATATTAAAGCCCTAAAAGTTCAGAAAACAAGTACAGTTATACAACCTTTCTCCTCTGGGATGGATCTTGTACACCGGGAAGTATTACAATTTTCATCCAATAAAATTCAGTCCTTGCTGAACTTCCTGTTGAAATCGGAAACACACATTAAAAAAAAAAAAAAAATTGTGGGGGAAAATTAAAATGTTTCAATCAGTTTTGAACTTGTTGATATTTGAATTTAAAAATCAGCACTTAAATTATTCTTAATCTCAGTAATTATTTTATGCCTGGCAAATGCTTTTCTGTACATTACTGCACGTTTCTACATCATAACTATGGCATTACTATAGTGCTCACTGGCATTTAATGAAAAATAATTGCCGTACATTATTTATATATACACATACATACAGCAATTGCAACCTACAAACTTTTACCATCAAATATTATTTGTCCTGCCGTAGGAACAATCGTAACGCTTTAAAGATGCCAGTATAAAACAACCTACAAGGCAGATTAAAGGGTATTACCTTAAGTATTCATTCTTCAGAGTTTGCCTTCACTATACAGTAGCAGGACGTTCAATACAACCAACAAAAATGTTTTTCTGTGGTTAAAATGAACACAATAATGGCTCATGACTGCAGCGTGTTTTTTTTTAAGCTTACTAGCTGAAACACCCTATAGCACTTGCAAATACTTTTTTAGAATGACACCAACAGAAAAAATTAATGAAAAACTGGATGGTTTTATTTTAACAAAGAACCTAGGGTTAAATGTTCAGTCTGGGTCTGCGGTATTTTTGAGTCTGAAAGCAGGTTCACAAAAAGCTTTTCGATTGTGGTGTACAGTAAACTGCTATTCCCTCATATGGTACCTTATATTTTTCTACATGCTAAGATATTTTGTAATAATATTTTACCTTCATTTGTAAGCTGTGCTTATACAACTTATATCTTGCTTTTTTTTTAATTGTGTGTCAAATGAACTGGTTTTCAATTTTGATTACATTTTTTTCCCCCTTTTTTTTATGTGCAAGCATCAGGTACATTTGGATTGAATGTTTAAATATCGTTCTGTTTACTCTCAAAATATCCTTTTCACGTTTCTCTGTGGATGTTATTGTTTTTATGAACGATAAACTGCATGATGCAGAGGTCAGTGAGAGATCGCTGAGAGAAATCTATGCATGTTACCCCATGCTCTGTTTTTGCTGTTCTGTTACTTGGGACCTATGACAAAAAACGACTTTTCATGTTGTTGCATGAATACAGAACATCACCATCCGCAGTGTATGACTGTATGGGAGTATGAATAACATTTTTTTTCTACTCTGACTTTGGCATGAGCTTTGACAGAAGGTCAGCTTTTAAACATGGAGCATTATCAGTAGCACGCATTATCTTCATTCATTTTGTCCTGATTTTTGGCTTTCTGTGTTGTTGTTGATGTGCGGTTGTTCAGTTACCGTATCTGAAATAAAAGCAAACCTGTAGCTCATGATCAAATGGCTCTCCCTTCAACATTCAATATAATATAATGTAATATATAAAAACAAACATTTTATAAAATTCAACTAAGACAAAGAAGACAAGACTTTGTACATACAACCTATAAGATTATATTCTTTAAACATGATTATTTAAATGTACTTGTGCTTAAAACTGTAAGAGTTTTTATGGGTCCAAAAGTATTTAAAAGTTATTTTATTTGTAAAAATTTGATTCCATTTAACAACGATCAAAATATTTAAATAGGATTTTGTTAGATTCACTCATGTTTTGTAGCCAGATCTGTTTTTAAGGCCATATACATACAGTAATAATAATAACCATAAATATGAATAATATTATTAATATTAATAATTGTTTTAATTATACTAAACATTAATAATATTCACTAAAAATCAAATCCTGATTATTATCAAATCCTGTTTTGATTATTATATAATCACATCCTTTTTTCCCCACTAAATAAGCACAATATATTATATAAAAACAATGGAATAATGCAGTGGAATTACATTAAATGTTATATATATGCGCCAATATGTGACCCTGGAGCACAGCACCAGTCTTAAGTCGCTTGGGTATATTTTTAGACATACCAACAACAAAAAAAAACATTGTATGGGTCAAAATTATCGATTTTTCTTTTATGCCAAAAATCATTCGGATATTAAGTAAAGATCATATTTGCATACAAATATTTTGTAAATTTCCTACCATAAATATATCAAAACTTAATTTTTGATTAGTAATATGCATTGCTAAGAACTTCATTTGGACAACTTTAAAGGCGATTTCCTCAGTATTTTGATTTTTTTTGCACCCTCAGATTCCAGATTTTCAAATAGTTGTATCTCGGTCAAATATTGTCCTATCCTAACAAACCATACATCAATGGAAATCTTAATTTTATTAAGCTTTATTCAGCTTTCAGATTATGTATAAATCTCAATTTCAAAAAATGGACCCTTATGGCTGGTTTTGTGGTCCAGGGTCACATATATGAATTAATAATAATAATAATAAACTGCAATATTTACCTACAGATATATTTACAAAATATTTGAAAATATGAAAGGACGTTTGAAATCTGAGTAGCTAAATCAGTGTTTTGAAACGATTTACCAAATGCGACAGTAGACACTGATCTGTGGAAATTAATCTGTGAACTGATCTGATCTGTGAACTTGCATCGAATGAATCAATAAATTAATCAAACTCAGCATTATGGGCATTATTAGCATTTTCGAGGAGGAGCTAAACTGGCCTATTGCTTCATAACGGCTTATGAAACTTAGTGGAAAATTAATAAAAAAGCGCACTAGAATCATCTGGATATTCAATCTCCATCTATAATGTAGGTTAATTTAAAAAAATGTCAATATATACGGTAAATGGTCAATATATCACTCAGCCCTAAAGGAAAAAAATGTAATAAAAAATAAATATTGTTTAGAGAAAGGTGGTCTCATTCACTACAAGATGATCTAGTATGTCTCTAAATGACACTCTGCTCTCTCTGTTTTTTTTTTTTCTCTCCCATCCATTTTCCCTTTTATACAGTAAATGAAATTTTACAGTTTCCGCTGACTCCTGGCTGCCTCTGTGCTCTGAGCAGGGGATCATGGGGAGGTTTTTTCACAGCGGTAGCTGTTGCGATGGTGGTCATACGCTCATCAAACTCTAAAGGGCCCAGAGGACTCAACTCCTCTACTGGCACAACAACCTCTTTCATACAGGAACAGTTGGAAGTCTATGTGATGGAGCCCTGGAGTTAAAGCATCATGTGCCGCGTATTTACACTCTATTTTCTCTCTCTTTTTTTTTAAGAGCGATAGTGAGAAGGGCTTGAAGAAAGCAGCCAAGGTTTCGTGGGCAAAAGTCAACACAGGCGATGAAGATCATGTGATCTGTAATTGAAACCAGAGATGTTTAAGCATCCAGACACACATTTCCCAAGTCATGCCAATTCTGACATGGAGCTTCTTTTAAACACTGAATTAGACACACACTTTTGTTTCAGTATGTATATGACCTGTCGTTATTGTTTTTACATTTATTTGCCATATCGGCTTCACTGGCCAATAAATGTAAAATTCAGATTTTTTTTTCTACTCTGACTTTGGCATGAGCTTTGACAGAAGTTCAGCTTTTAAACATGGAGCATTATCAGTAGCACTGATACAGATTAAACATTCTATAATATAATATAATAAATATAATATAATATAATAATAATTTAATTTAATATAATTAAAACAAACATTTTATAAAATTCAACAGAGATAAAAAAGACAAGTTTTTGTACATACAGTTCTATAAAATATTATTTTTCTAAATGCACTTGTGATTAAAATTGTAAAAGTTCTTCTGGATCCATCTTACAAAAAATAAGTCCTTAAAAAAAGGCTACAAAATAAAAAGTGAATATCATGAATCTAACAAAATTCTGTTTTATTCAGTTAAATTAATAAAAAATCCTGTTAATTTAAGAAAAGTAAATTAAAAATGTGAAATTATAAATGTCTCTCTCTCTCTCTCTCTCTCTCTCTCTCAACAAATCATATTTCTCAAATTGTATTAAAATAATTCATTATAATAAAAAAATAAATATTAAGAGTGTTTATGCTTAAAATAAACTGAAGACCAATCACATTAAAAAAAGAAAGAAAGAAAAGTAAGAAAAAAGTGAGAAATAATACATTTGAAAAGTAAATTATATTTTTCAAATTTCAAAAGTAATAATTAATTAATTACATTCTTGAAATTATGTTTAAAAATTATAATTCTAATTATAAATAATTAATATAAATATATTAATTCACTACAAATAGATCAAATCAAATAATCAAAAGTAACAAATTATATTTGCTTAAATAATTACTGTAACGCATCCAGATGTTTTACTTCAGAGTAGTTTTTCTCATTTATAAGATCATTTTTGATTCATCATTTTCAATGGCGATTCTCCAAAATTACTGAACTACATAGATTTTTTTATTTAAAATCAACATGAATTCTGAGAGCGTAAAAAAATATTGCATTTAATTATTCGTAAATTTAAGCAATATACCATTATTTTGACTACATTACAGTAATGAGAATATACTAATTCCAATATCATTTTCCCAGTAAAATTAAGTACAGTAGAGGTACGAGACAACTGAAACAGCACTCCAGTGCTGGAAAAGTCATTTAGGCTGTGATTCTTCCAGGAAGAAAAAGTGTATTCCAGAAAGTATTCACAAAACCAGTCTTAAGTCACTGGGGTATATTTTTAGCAATAGCAAAAAAAAAAAAAAAAAACATTGTATGGGTCAAAATGATTGATTTTTCTTTTATGCCAAAAATCATTAGGATATTAAGTAAAGATCATGTTCCATGAAAATATTTTGTAAATTTCCTTCTATAAATATATCAAAACTTAATTGTTGATTAGTAATATGCATTGCTAAGAACTTCATTTGGTCAACTTTAAAGGCCATTTTCTCAGTATTTAGATTTTTTTGCACCCTCAGATTCCACATTCTCAAATAGTTGTAACAACTAATAATAACAACAACTGTAATAGTTGTTCCAGAAAGTATTCACAAAACAAGGATTTCAGAAGCTAGACTTGCTTACAAAAAAACCTCCCAAGATATGGTATTATGACTGTCATCTGCGGCCGGAGAGACAAATTCATATTTCAGAGGCGCCGATATGACAAATGGAGTGCTAGTTTAAACATGCCTCTCCAAAACCTGGAGCACAATCAAGAGGCAGGACAATCAGAGCCACGGCTACACGCCTGTTCACAACCCCGCCATCGCCATGGCAACAGGGACCGATTGCGTCCACATCTGGTAGCGATTTCAGCTCGTGTGAAAGAAAAAAAAAGCGAGAGGAGAAAGAAATTTATGAGTTAAGGTGAAAAAAAGACATTTTCTGCGATGCAAATCAGAGGGTTGACGGAGTTACACTTGAAAGAGGCTGAGAAATGCGTTTTGTTTGTTTGCTTTTGTCCTCAAACAGAATGGAAGCAATTTTTCATACTTCTGTAAGTTAAGAGAATCTAATGGAGCCGTGCTGGTCCTCTGGAAAGCTGACACGCTTTGCCTGTTTAAGCAGGTTTTCAGACTATTCAGTGGGCGACTGAATAGTTGTTTTTAACATTGATAATAATAATAATAATAATAATAACAATTTCTTGAGCAGCAAATCAGTATATTAGAATGATTTCTGAAGGATCATGTGACACTGAAGACTGGAGTAATGATGCTGAAAATTCAGCTTTGCATCACAGGAATAAATTACATTTTAAAACATATTCAAATAGAAAACAGTTATTCAAATTCCAATAATGTTTTACAATATTACTGTATTTTTAGTGATGGATGGATGCTCAGAAAAGTGAATTGTGGTCCCTTGCAACATTTGCTTACAGATGCTACATGGTTTGATATTTTGTATACAGCGCTGGAAGCCGCTGATGCTCATCAGATTGCATAATTCAGTGGAATATGAGTAGAAATGATGTGTAAATATATCAAGTTTTTTCCAAGTATGCGCACTTTTGGACTATATATATATATATATATATATATATATATATTTTTCCAAGTATGCGCGCTTTTGGTCTATATATATATATATATATATATATATATATATATATATATATATATATATAAGTCCTAATGGACACTGTTCAGTGAAGCTTTGCGAACAGCAGACGTGACTGAATATGAATGCGTGTTGTTGTTCTATTCAAAATATAAAAAATACCGATTGATTGTTTTGCACTCCTGACATAAATTAAGAAATTACAGTCACTGCAACTGACTGTACACAACAGTCAAATATCAAAGCCTTAAATCGTTCTAATGATACACAGTTTGTCAAGGAAGAGTGTGATGCTTTAGCATGTACAGCAATAATCTGGGGCCTCCGGCGATCTTTGTGTACAAAGAGGTTCATGCAAAATATTTGATGGGGTCACTGTAGGTCTCTGATCTGCTCGAAACACTCCAGCGTCAGTTTTTGCTATCGTGTTTTTTCCTGAGAGGTCTGTGAATCACAGCATACGTGTCCGTGCCATGTGTGGGTTATTACTGGAAAGACGCTTGGCATGTGTCGCTGCCTCTAACCGCTGGACGCTGAGCTCAGCAGCACTGAGATCATGTGTGTGTGTGTGTGTATAATATACTGTTACAGGCTGAATCTGCTGCACTCACTCTGTGATATAAGACTGACTGCTCGGAGGTGATAACAGAGCACTTCATCACACAGTTAATGAGATGTGGGGCTAAAAATAAATGATCTACTGTACTCGATTTACTCACTGTTCACCAGTTTGTTGATGATTAGTATATTTCTATTTCAATGTGCTCGGTTGCAGGAAAATGGTTATTTATCATTTAAATTGTGTAAATGTTTGTCTTTTATATGGACCAAGAGTTATTATCTCCTGTTGTGGAGAGGTTTGTTGTTCCTTTTCTAAGCAATCTTATTTTTACTTGGACGACAATTACATGTATTAAAAAAATAATAATAAATCACATGGACTGATGGATGAACCCGTGTCCTGTCTAGAGACCAGAACATCACAGAGACCTGAGGGTGCAGCACCTTGGGCTCGATCTGAATCCGGAAATCAACCACAAACAAACAAACAAAATCAATATAAAACAAAAAATTGAAATAAAAATCCATTGACAATTTATGCATTGTGAATTTTTTTTTTTAAAGCAATTAATATTTTTATTGACTAATAATAAATAAAATAATAATAATATATATATATTTTTTAAATTTATTTACTTTTATTTTATTAAATAAATAATTTGATGCAAGGATGCATTAAATTTATTACAAGTGAGAGTAAAGACATTTATAATGTTATGACATTTATTTAAACTAAATGCTGTTCTTTAAAATTTTCTATTCATCAAAGAATCTGGAAAAAAAAGCACAACTGTTTTAAAAAGTAGTGGATGCTGCAAATTTAGATTTGCCATCACATGAATAAATTATAATTTATAAAAAAGATATATATATATAATTTAAAAGAATTCACAATACACATTAAAACATTTTTTTTAATTGTTATTGTAATGTTGTTACTGTATTTTTGATCAAATAAATGCAACCCTGCATGAGAGATTTCTTTCAAATATATTTTTTAAATCTAACCAAATTCACATTTTTGAACAGTAGTGTATATACACATATATACACAATTTTTATATTGCTAATCTAAAAAAAGAATTGTATATATAGCCTATATATTTATCTTTTAATACTTCACACGCACAAAAAATAAAAAAATTTAAATAAACTCTACAAAACATAAGTATAATTCTGACAAGTATCTCCATTATTCTTTTATGTTTTGACTACAGAGGGTCTTGTTAGGACTCTGAAGGCCATAAAGGAGTATAAAATTTCAGTAATGCTGCCTAATTTCTTTTACATTTTTGGAGCAAACTTTACTCAAAACTCATCACCATGATCCCTGAACGTTATGGGTGACTGCTAGGTAGTTGTCTGCAAACCAAATCAAAGGAGATACAACCAAATCTCATGATATTCAGGTCTCTATATGGCTTGAGTGCCTCCTTTTATGCATTTTTTTTTTTACCTGAAAAGATGCAACACACTTAAAAAAAAAATTATAAAATTAAAAATTAAACTCCATAAGAGTTAGCAATAAAACTTTTGTTAAATTCGCAATGTAAGACTCACACATTGTCATGTTCGCCCATGTTAAGCTGTTACATAAAAAAAAGTCCCTCTGAAGAGATTAACGTCTCCCATTAGTGAGACAGATATAGCTACAGGGTCAGCAAACAGTTGTCTGCACTTCTCTTTTTTCCTCTTCGTCAGCATATTTGTGCGTCAAGTGTATTCAAGAGGATCTGCCTCTAACGGAAAACTTTTCTGTATTCCTTCCCTTCTCTCTCTCTCTTGCCCTCCACACATCCCTCCCACTTTCCCTCTTTTTCCCTCCTGCCCTCCTTCTTATCCTCTCTCTTCCTTCTCTCGCTCTCCCCCTTTTTCCCACTCCGTTTCTCTGAGAGGAGGAAGTAGTATGGATTCTTCAGGGCTCAGGTTTCAGAACAGAGTTTTTTTTTTGTCGTTTAACTGGCTCTGGGAAAGAGAAGGAGAGAGCTGTTTCTGTAACCGTCACCACACAGAACAGTGACGAAGATTAGAACAAAATGGAAAACAGCTTATAATCATGTACTCTTCCGTAACTCCAGTGCCTAGCAAAGGCTCCTCTGCTTTTATACATTAATGCTGCGTGATAAATGTTGGAGCATAACTTCTTTGCTTGTTACTGAGAGGTGCTTATTACTTTAAGCGTTTGGACTTACGATATTTGTCTGGCGCATAGCGTAAAAAAAAAAAAAAAAGTGAAATTTTTTTTATAGCCTTACACTGAAGAAAGATTTGTGTCATATTAAGAAATCACAATATCACAGAGGCTTGAAAGTGCAGCAGAATATGGCCAGTAAGCAACCGCCCAGAAACATACAGAACTGGAGGATCTGCAAGGAGGAATGGCAGAGGATTCCCAAATCCAGGTGTGAAAAACTTGTTGGATCTTTCCCAAAAAGACTCATGGCTTTATTAGATCAAAAGGGTGCTTCTACTAAATACTGAGCAAAGGGTCTGAATATTTAGGACCATGTGATATTTCAGTTTTTCTTTTTTAATACATCTGCAAAAATGTCAACAATTCTGTGTTTTTCTGTCAATATGGGGTGCTGTGTGTACATTAATGAGGAAAAAAATTAACTTAAATGATTTTAGCAAATGGCTGCAATATAACAAAGAGTGAAAAATTTAAGGGGGTCTGAATACTTTCCGTACCCACTGTATATGTATATACTTTTCTTTGTTTTATTTTATTTTTTTGGTACTGTGGCAGTACAATTGTCATTTTGGAAAGAATAAAACAAAAAACTAAATAGTTTTCTTTTTCTTTTATACATTGTTTTAAGCTTTCAAATTAGATCTAAATATAAAAAAGTTTACATAAAAATTGATTTGTTATCACTGCACTTTTCAATAAGTATATGGGGTAAATATGCTGTACATATATATATATATATAACTTTATTACACTTTTTACACTATTTTTAGAATCACATTTTTTCTTTGCATTGAGACATTTTTACATACACACTGAAAATAAACCAAATAAAAAAAACGTAAGATTATTTTAGGGTTTTACACAGGTTATCCTTGCATACTTCAATAAGAATATGGCGAGATTATGCTTATTTGTCATGAAAATAATGCTACAATGCCAAGAAAGACAGAAAGAAAGAAAGAAAGAAAGAAAGAAAGAAAGAAAGAAAGAAAGAAAGAAAGAAAGAAAGAAAGAAAGAGGGATTATTTGCTTCTCCACAAACACGAAGAAACTGTATTTTGGGTAAAGTACTGTTTTACTTGAACATGCATTTTTGGTTTTAAAAGTAATAAAATCTTGAATCAAGATACAGAAGCCAGGAACACTGTTGTGTTATCTATCTGTCTGTCTATCTGTCTGTATTAATTCATAATTCCCGAAGCAGTTTCTCCTAGAGATGGACCTGCTATCTCCCTGTGCTTCTCAGACTGCCACAGTATGGATTCATTAAAACGTGTCAGTATCTTTAAAGCTGTGTCTACATCCTGTTCCTCTTTCACACCCCCTCTTCACTCTCTCTGTTTCTGGGCCTCAGCCATTTCACAGAGCATGTGGTTTTCATTAGGAGAGTCGATTAGAGCACAAGGGCAGATCTGCCACACTCCTCTCCTTCTCTGCCTTCCCTCCATTATCTCATATGCGATCGGCTTTGGCCCTTCACCTCGAGCCAGTTCACGTTCAGCCTCATGTCGTCACATGGCACAAAATCTAAATATATAAACCTGACCTGAAATTCCCATAATCCTCTACTCCGGATGTTAGAACTTCTAATCAGATCTGAATACGACTCTTAAAAATAAAGGTTCTTTATTAGCATTGATGGTTGCATGAAAAACTTTTAACTTTTAACTTTTAACATCCATGGAACCTTTCCAGGTTCTTTATAATGGAAAAGCTTCTTTAGATTTTTTAATTGTTCTTTACACGAAGGAAAAAAATGGTTCTTTTAAGAACTGTTGACTAAAAGGTTCTTTGAAGGACCAAAAATAATTCTTCTAAGGCAATTGCTGCGAAAACACAATAGTGGAAGCTTTATTTTTAAAGGGGTCATATGATGCTGCTAAAAAAGAACATTATTTTGTGTATTTGGTGTAATGAAATGTGTTTATGCGGTTTAAGTTTCAAAAAACACATTATTTTCTACACAATGTACATTATTGTTTCTCCTCTATGCCCCGCCTTTCTGAAACGCGTTGATTTTGACAAAGCTCATCGGTCTGAAAAGCGAGGTGTGCTCTGATTGGCCAGCTATCCAGTGCGTTGTGATTGGCCGAATACCTCAAGCGTGTGACGGAAATGTTACGTCCCTTAACTAATTGTGATGCCTTGTCCCGGCAGGAGCGACGAGACAAAAACATTAAAACCCATTATAAACGAGGCATTTGTTGCATCCAGTGGGGACATAATTACTGATTATAATGACTTATACTGTCTTTTTATGCATTGCGTTGCATCGCGCCGCGTAAACATAAAACCA
>NW_015506257.1:440377-454580 GCF_001515645.1 Sinocyclocheilus grahami | reverse complement strand
AAAAAGAACATTATTTTGTGTATTTGGTGTAATGAAATGTGTTTATGCGGTTTAAGTTTCAAAAAACACATTATTTTCTACACAATGTACATTATTGTTTCTCCTCTATGCCCCGCCTTTCTGAAACGCGTTGATTTTTACAAAGCTCATCGGTCTGAAAAGCGAGGTGTGCTCTGATTGGCCAGCTATCCAGTGCGTTGTGATTGGCCGAATACCTCAAGCGTGTGACGGAAATGTTACGTCCCTTAACTAATTGTGATGCCTTGTCCCGGCAGGAGCGACGAGACAAAAACATTAAAACCCATTATAAACGAGGCATTTGTTGCATTCAGTGGGGACATAATTACGGATTAAAAGGATTTATACTGTCTTTTTATGCGTTGCGTTGCATCGCGCCGCGTAAACATAAAACCACGTCTACATTTGTGATCGGAGAAACGACAAACAACAAGCGCTACTCTACACTGCTCAAAACTCGTGTTTGAATCGCCAGTGGCAAATTCTTTAAATATAAAAAACATACTTACAGTCTGTGAGTCAGAACAGTCTGCATTGTAGTCTACTCTACCAGGATCAGGAAACAGTCCTCCATAAAATGTGCTGCACACATCGGAATATTTGGGATGAAGTGTTCTGGAACAGTGTTGTAAATACAACTTAAATACAACTTCCTCTTTTGGAAGGCCAAACAAAGTATTTTCGCTTTCACAATGAAACACACGGCGGGCTAGAGTGAGCGGAGGCGGGCGGCCTTGAGAACGGCGCGGCCGGTGGATTCGACTAAGGAACATCCGGCGGGCTTGCAGCAACCACATGTGATGACTCTGGGCTGGACTCCACTTCGTCCACGGTGAAAGCCGATCCGGCGATCCACAGCGCGAAGTTGATGTTTTTCCTCAGCGACCAGCACGGACCAGCTCTAGGCATGACGAAGCGGATATAGTTCTTTTTTGGAAGACCAAACAAAGTAGTTTTGCTTTCACAACGAAACACACAGTGCCTTCACGACATGGCGGCGGCGGCAACAACAATACTACAGCAAGAATAAAAGTTACGCCTTCTTTCTTTGCGTGAACATTTGGGCGGCGTTATGCAAATCTTCCCACATCGTGACGTAGACATGTGGGGGCGTGTTAGAATGAGCCGTTTTAGGTAGGCGCGGTTGACTTTTCTACAGAATATCTCTTTGGATTTGAGACTTTAGTCTTTGCAACTTTACAGATCTTCTTTATGCACCAAGAGCTTGTAACACTCCAAAGAGAAAGGAAACATTTCAAATGCATCATATGACCCCTTTAAGACTTTGGAAACTTTACATCCTACAAAATGTTCTTTATAGTGGAAAAAGAGTTCTTTAGATTTTGTTTACTCTAAGAAAACTTTAGATGCTCTTTACACTAAGAAAACTGTTCACTGTGAAGTTCTTTGGGGAACCAAAAACGGTGGGCTAAAATCAAGGGTTAACGGAGTCTGTGTTGCCAAAAATAAATAATCGGCATCATTTTTTTAGTGATGAAAGTTGGAAACAAAATATGTGTGTGTGTGTCTATGCCCTGAGGATCCAGACGTCCAGGATCAAACGATGCTTGTTTTGGAAACAGAGGGAAGCACTACCTAAATGCTGAGTGTGGAGAAAAACAGCAGAGAGGGAGGTGGATAAGGGAAGAAAAAAAAGGATGAGAGCCCAAAGGATCTGGTGGAGGAAATGGCTCCTGCTCATTATGTGTGCTGCTGGAGAACAGCATGCTGGGAATCGGATGGCAGTAATGCATGCGTGTGTGTGTGTGTGTGTGTGTGTGTGTGTGTAGCAGTTCTTAAATGAGTGTTGACGTGTGGTACAGGGATGGTGGCGTTCTCGTTTAGGAGAGAGAAAATGGAACAGCTCGTAAAAAAGCTTTTTGATGTTTAGCCAGAGGCGTGTGCTGATGTGTGTGTGTGTTTAAGTTTCAAGACAAAACTGATGGAAAACTTGTGTTTTTATTCACATGATTTAACCCCATAAAGCATACTGTATCATATTTGATAATCAAATTTCAAAGGTCTCTAAATTATCAACAGGATCAAAACTTGAAACAACCTGTTGTACACAATCTACTACATGCATTCTGTCGTCTGATTTATAATTTATACATTTTAAGCAAGTAAAAGGCTTTATAGGATTATTTTAAAAACATCCCCTTTCCAAGCCGTGGTTCATGTGTCTTTTTGCAGTGAAATCCTTACTGATTTTTATAAAATAAATGCAAGATTAACTCTTACTGAATATTGTTAGTAATATTTCAGGATGAACACTTACTGGACTAAAGCAATTTAGGCTTACTTGATTTTCCATACATTTTTTTTTTTAGAAAAATAATTTTAGAATATGTATTAAATATGATACTTGAGGAACACTCATTTGTCATCATTATATTGCATCGCATTATATGTTTCACCCCCTCAATAAAAATTACAGAGCTTCAATCATTAAACTAAGGCTTTAAATATCATCTTACTAAGACATATCATTGAGACATATAGACAGACAACTGATATGTATGTGCTTTTTATGTAAGTATTCTGCTATACTGTTATAAAGATCTCATTGATTTACATTACAAGCTACAAGAATTTCATCTTACTTTTGGCCATATAAATATCAGCATTTGCAACAAATTGCATATTTCTGCTCAGTTTCAGTCCCTGAAAACATTTGAGATGTTTTTTCCTCTGAGTGTGCGTGCCATATTATCCTACATCATGCTATTTAAGCCATAAAAGACTGATACTATAAAATATAATACTCAACAAAAAAAAAACATATGCAAACTTTTTGTTTTTTAATACTTTGTCTAAAGGTTAAATAAACTTTTCCTTTAAAAAATTTTAAATGTTTGCTGAAAGTCAAGTAAATGTCATCGGTAAGAAGTTTTTTTTCTCTCTCTCTCTTCTAAATTGCTTATGCTTCGTATTAAATGGACAGTTCACTTAATGAAATTCAAATTCTGTCATCATTTACTCACCCTCATGTCGTTCCAAACCTGTATGGATTTTCTGTATTCTGTGGAACACAAAAGCAGATATTCTGAGAAATATCTTAGTGTTATTTTGCCCATACAGTGAAAATCAAAGGGGTCCAATGTTTGTCTTGGACTCACCTGTCAGTCAATCATTAAACTATATACCTTGTGTTTAATTTGAACTTTAAGGCTTTAATAGTAAAATTTGGAAAAGTCCAAACATGACTGACCGCTTAGTCACACCTTCACAGAATTACACTGGGTTGTAATGTCTCGCCTGCAGATATTAAGGTTTTCAGGTCCAGAGAGGAAATCTGGGTCTTTTTAAAGGGAGACAGACAACTGTGTCATCTGACACATCAGCACCTGGCCACAGCTCTACAGACAGACAGACGGGGCCCCAGCTCGGCCTGTGGATGATAGAGCAGGATGGTTTCATTGCTGCATTCTTATGGAGACTGGTTTATTTTCACTGGAAACATAATTGTCTGTGGCAAGAGTTTTGGATTCGTTTTTACCCAAAACGCTGCCAAAAGTCCATCCTGTACCATTGTCGCCCTCTATAGGTGACTTAAAATCAACACACCTCTCCCTTTAAGAATGAATAGCATTATGCAAGTGCAGTGTAACTGAATCCACCCTTACAGAAGTCATTCAGTTGGGTATGTATATTTTGCTATACTGTATGTAAATACACAGACCAAAGGAGCTTATTACATCACAGAAATGGGCCGAGTTGACATTACAATTGCTTTGTAAATAAAGTAAAACAGAGAATAAATAATGAAAACACTGCAAGAGATGAATTTGATTACATCTTTTAGGCATTTAAAAATATGTATATATATATATATATATATATATATATATATATATATATATATATATATATAATTTCTGAATTCTGGGTGGCAGTTGAGAGAGCAGAGTTAGTGTGACGATTATTACGATTACAGAGATACTGTAACGCTATTCAAACATATATATACACACACACACACACACACACCATGTAACACACATATATATTTTAATATATGTATACACCATACATTTGGTATGCTTGAAATCTGTTACAGGTACCGGACAGTCAGGAAGACTGTAAGCAGTAATCAACTTGAGATTAAATGAGAGAGAGAGAGACAAGAGTTAGTTGTTTCCTTAACAGTCCTCTTTGTTGTCTTTTAATACACATACACATTTGTATTTCAGAGTCAGTAAGACACTTTGAATCACAAAATGATTCATAAACATGTTGGAAAAAAAGAATACACACTGTATAGCTTACTCACAACTGGCCTGATTTCAGGTAAGTATCTCAGGTAAACAACTCAAGTGAGTATTTCGGGTAAGTGATACATGTGTAAACTTTTCTATGACATACTGTAAGTGTCTTAAAAGTATTAATAAAATAATCAATTGAAACAAATTATTTGGCCATTAAAACATGTAAATTACAGTTTGGTATGACATTTAATCAATTTAACTAACCTTGAGATTAAACGAGAGAGAGAGACAAGAGTTAGTTGTTTCCTTAACGGTCCTCTTTGTTGTCTGAGGATGCGCTGCAATCGTCACTCTACTCTCTCAACTGCCACCCAGAATTCAGAAAATGCAGCTGAACGGTTCAGTACAAACTCATCATATATTTAAGTCATTAAAATAAAACGTGTATATATATATATATATATACACATGTAAATAGAAATGAACATATGTAAATAAAAAATGAAATGTATACAAATAATTTAATTTGTGACCCAAACTATATGTAGGGTGGTCACATGCACTCTCCCCAACAAAGAAGCTAATGCCTCCAAATATTCTTTAAATAACCATATTAACTTGTTGGTTCCTTTTATCTCTTAATACGTATATATGGGGAAATTGAATGGTGTCATTGTCTGGTATGGTATGAAAGGAGCAGGTATGTAGAATGACGGTATATTTTAGTTTTGTGTATAACTGCTTGCTGGCATGGCTTGTGTCCCATAAAACCCTACACACACACACACACACACATATATATATATATATATATATAAAAAGAAAGAAAGACTAATGTTATTTTTATTAAAATGAAGGAGCACCATGAATTCAAAGAATAATTTAAAAGACTAACTTTTAACACTGCTTCATCACAACGCTATTCAAACATACATATATATATATATATACACATATACATATATATATATACACACACACACACATATACACACACCATGTAACCACACATATATCTTAATATATGTATACACCATTAATAATAATTATTAATGATAATTTTAATAGAACATTCTCTCGATATATAAAATATAAACATTAATATTAATGTAATAATAATAATACAGTACTATTTATTAAGATATACATATGAATAGATTTTTTTAATGTTTCTAGAAAATTCTAAATATTCTATCTATTCGCATTTCATATATTGTTTTTGACAAAAGTAGAATAATACAAAAATCTATTATTTAATATTAGATTAATATTTTACTTTCTAAATGAGCTAAATTGTCATCTATTGAAGATACTACCTGTTGCAGTAACACCACAATAATAATGATAAAATCATAAATAAAAGTGACTAATAATCACTGAAACATATGAATGAATTATGGTACAGCACAGCCACATGTAGCCCAATTAAAGTAACTAAAATATTAAATAATTTTTTGACAGATGTATCACCGAATCATCCTTCATCAACTCAATGTCTTCTAAATTGTGTCACCTCAGAAAGACTAATGTTGTTGTTATTAAAATGAAGGAGCACCATGAATTCAAAGAAGAATTTAAAAGACTAACTTTTAACACTGCTTCATCACAACGCTATTCAAACAGCAGCTGTTGTGTTCTGACTCTGCTGGTTATTCATCGGCAAACCGTGGGAGAATCTGATACAGACACAGCTGCTCTGTGGCCTCAACTCCTTCTTATGAACCATTAAAATACAACAAACTTCAGAAAACATTTGACTTAAATAACAGCTTTAAGTACAAATTAGTAGATTTTAAATGATCATTTCCACATACTAAGCTTTTTATCCAGTTCCCCTGAAACAAAACCCAACAAATCGACCAATCAGACTCCGCCACATGGTGGTGGATACCTATCAGCAACCCATATCTACTGTATTGACCCTCATTTCACCAAAGGACCTCAATCTTTCTGGATACGGTGAGGTCTCGCATCCTAACCGCAGTATGTGGCTCACACTAGCGGCCCTTTTGACTCTGTGTGCCACGGGGAGAAGTGCTGAAAATGTTTCAGAAAGCAGAGCTGTGAAGGAAAAGCATGTTATAGCCAGAGGAAAACTTATGGTGAGTGCTCCGTACTTGCTTGGATGCTTGATATATGTAAGGAGTTTTACTTTAAAAAGTCACTTTCATATATTTGTTTTAAAATGTTTTGGGCAATACAAATACATACACTACCAATCAAGAGTTTGAGGTTGGTAAGATTTAAATTATTATTATTTATTTTATTTTAAAGAAGTCTCTTATGCTCTCCAATGTTGCATTTATTTGATCAAAATATAAAAACGGCAATATTGTGAAGTATTAATGAAATTTAAAATAACTGTTATATATATATATATATATATATATATATATAAATATAAATATATTTTAAAATGTAACTGATTATTTTACAACATCATTTCTCCAGTCTTCAGTGATCCTTCAGAAATCTTTCTAATATGCTGATTTGATACAGAACCATTTCTTATTATCAATTTTGAAAACAGCTGTGCTGCTTAATATATTTGTGAAAACCATATAAATTTTTTTTTTCAGGGTTCTTTGATGAATATTAAAGGGGTCCTATTATGCTCTTTTACAAAGTCTTGATTTTGTTTTGGGGGTGTACTAGAACAGGCTCTCAAACTAGGTTGTTCGAAAAACACATGATTTTTTCACATATTTTACATTATTACAACACCTCTCTCCTCAGTCTGGCTTGAACGGCTCGAATAGTTCCTGTATCAAATGAAGGCCCACCTTCTGAAATACGAAATGTGCTGTGATTGGTTAGCTGGGCCAGTGTGTGCTGTGATTGGTTAGCTGGGCCAGTGTGTGCTGTGATTGGTTAGCTGGGCCAGTGTGTGTTGTGATTGGTTAGCTGGGCCAGTGTGTGCTGTGATTGGTTAGCTGGGCCAGTGTGTGCTGTGATTGGCAAATCACAGCTGATCGGGAAATGTCATGCCACTCTAAGTTCGTCTGCCTTGGGAAAGCTAGAGTGTCTCCGACATAGTGATAACACTCGTTGCCTTCTCTAGTGCAGCTCAACCAGGTCTCGTCCTATTCGTCGGTATTTGTGATATCACAAATCCCGGAAAATATGCGTTTTAGTCCAAACGAGTCGTTCGTTGTAGTTTTTGAAAAGTGATTTCTGTTAAATAAAATATCTCCTTTTGAATTGGACTTTGAGCTTTGTAACTTTGCAGATCTTTTGTATGCTCAAACAGCAACATTACATAACTAAACTAAAGTTGAAAAAGTATAATAGCACCCCTTTAAGTTCAAAAGAACACAATTTATTCAAAATAAAATAGGCTTATTTATAATGTTTTATTGATCTATTTAAAATGAAAGCCTGTGTGAAAACCTTCCATAATTTAATGCATCCTTGCTGAATAAAATAATCGAATAAATATATATATATCTTACTAACCCCAAACTTTTGAACATGGATCAATTAAAAACTCAAAATGCTGTATAGGCTACAATGTCAAGACTTCAAAGAACATTTGATGACAAAGAATAGAGTTACTTGAGTTACAACACTTGTTTTCAATGTTTTGCAATTGTTAATCTCTCTTCAATCCCTTCCCAGGCTCCTAGTGTAGTGGGATGATCCATAAAGAAGATGCCAGAGCTCTACAATTTCCTGATGGAGCGATGGGCATTGTAGTATCCTGACATTGCCATTGAAATTCACTCTCATTTTCTTGTAATTCCAGTGTTTTCAGTTTAGTGCTACACGCTTTTTAAAGAATGTTTAAAAATATTTTCCATATTTTTTCCAAATGGCTCTGGTAAAGACAGCATTTGACAGGGACGTAAAAGTTAATGAAATCTTTACAGGCCCAGAGTGCCGTTTTCTGTGCTGCCATATGTTTAAACGCTTAGAGGCTGGTGTCATGCGCTTCATGGCCTCAGAGGTCATTTGTCTGGTGCTGTTAACCTTAACCTGCTGTTTAAAGTCACAACCTGGAGTACGATTCGGGAGAGGATAAAAACCCACGCCTGATCTTCTACAACGAGAAGGACGAGGAAGTGAAGGTAAGGACAATGTAATTAATTGACACGCCAATGTCAGTTTTTTCAGCATTTGCCTTTTTTCCACTTAGCACTGGAAATTGTAGATGTTTACTCCATTTGTTACTTGCTGAAAAACTTGTACTTTTTAAAATATTATTCATGCTCATGCCTATGCAAACAAGTGTCACAATCTGTCACAAGAAATGATTGGTTAGCTGGGCCAGTGTGTGTTGTGATTGGTTAGCTGGGCCAGTGTGTGCTGTGATTGGTTAGCTGGGCCAGTGTGTGCTGTGATTGGCAAATCACAGCTGATCGGGAAATGTCATGCCACTCTAAGTTCGTCTGCCTTGGGAAAGCTAGAGTGTCTCCGACATAGTGATAACACTCGTTGCCTTCTCTAGTGCAGCTCAACCAGGTCTCGTCCTATTCGTCGGTATTTGTGATATCACAAATCCCGGAAAATATGCGTTTTAGTCCAAACGAGTCGTTCGTTGTAGTTTTTGAAAAGTGATTTCTGTTAAATAAAATATCTCCTTTTGAATTGGACTTTGAGCTTTGTAACTTTGCAGATCTTTTGTATGCTCAAACAGCAACATTACATAACTAAACTAAAGTTGAAAAAGTATAATAGCACCCCTTTAAGTTCAAAAGAACACAATTTATTCAAAATAAAATAGGCTTATTTATAATGTTTTATTGATCTATTTAAAATGAAAGCCTGTGTGAAAACCTTCCATAATTTAATGCATCCTTGCTGAATAAAATAATCGAATAAATATATATATATCTTACTAACCCCAAACTTTTGAACATGGATCAATTAAAAACTCAAAATGCTGTATAGGCTACAATGTCAAGACTTCAAAGAACATTTGATGACAAAGAATAGAGTTACTTGAGTTACAACACTTGTTTTCAATGTTTTGCAATTGTTAATCTCTCTTCAATCCCTTCCCAGGCTCCTAGTGTAGTGGGATGATCCATAAAGAAGATGCCAGAGCTCTACAATTTCCTGATGGAGCGATGGGCATTGTAGTATCCTGACATTGCCATTGAAATTCACTCTCATTTTCTTGTAATTCCAGTGTTTTCAGTTTAGTGCTACACGCTTTTTAAAGAATGTTTAAAAATATTTTCCATATTTTTTCCAAATGGCTCTGGTAAAGACAGCATTTGACAGGGACGTAAAAGTTAATGAAATCTTTACAGGCCCAGAGTGCCGTTTTCTGTGCTGCCATATGTTTAAACGCTTAGAGGCTGGTGTCATGCGCTTCATGGCCTCAGAGGTCATTTGTCTGGTGCTGTTAACCTTAACCTGCTGTTTAAAGTCACAACCTGGAGTACGATTCGGGAGAGGATAAAAACCCACGCCTGATCTTCTACAACGAGAAGGACGAGGAAGTGAAGGTAAGGACAATGTAATTAATTGACACGCCAATGTCAGTTTTTTCAGCATTTGCCTTTTTTCCACTTAGCACTGGAAATTGTAGATGTTTACTCCATTTGTTACTTGCTGAAAAACTTGTACTTTTTAAAATATTATTCATGCTCATGCCTATGCAAACAAGTGTCACAATCTGTCACAAGAAAACCAATGAGATGATGTTTTTTTTTATTAATATTTTATTAAAAACAATATATATATTTAAAAAAACACCTTAAATGTAAACTAAACATAAGAATAGAATTTTTAAAGTAAAAACAGAATGAACAAAACTATACAAATGTGAAAATAAAAGTGCAAAAAAAAACTAAATAGATAGATAGATAGATAGATAGATAGAAACACACACAATAAAACAAAAGTATATAATATAAAGAATATAAAGAGAATAACTTATAAAAACAGAACAAATATAATAAACTATAAAAATGTGAAACATAAAAATATAAAGTGCAAAAACTATAAAAATGGCAAAACGACAAAAGAGTAAAACAAAAACAATCAGAAAAAAAAATCAGAAAATAAACATAAGTAAAACTAAAATGACTTCAAATATAAAATGTCAAACAAATTCAAAATTTAAATAACATAAAATAATAAAATATAAAAAAACTATAAAGATGTAAAAACTAACCATAAAAATGAGATCAAGTATCTTTCACTTCTCTGACCTCAGGTTGTTCCTGTGAGGAAGATGAAGGCAGATGAGATCAGCAGCTTGCTGGATTCTCTGGGTTTCTATAAGAGGTCACAGAAAGGCGAGGAGGTCCCTGAGGAGTTCAAACATTTCCCTTTAAAGGCGCCCCGGGACGAACTGTGACCCCCCGCTGGTCAGCGCCTGGACTGCAGCCTGCCGCCAATGACGTCCAGTGTCTCAAAGCTCCGAGACAGCCGGACTCTGGACCGACGCACAGAAGGCTGGAGGCAGTCCTAATCACACACACACACATTTACAATAAACTCCTTACATCTTTGGCTTGTGTGTCGTTGTTTTGTTTTGTTGTGTTTTATTAAAATGTAGGAGTCTACTTGATTTTCACACAACAAACCCACTGAAAGATGGCCACCAAAGAAAACACATGGCAAGTCGTTGAAGCTGTCAGAATAAATGAGAAGCCTAATTGTTGAGTTTTGCATTTCTAAACAAAATAGCTCCTCAAAATGACTGTAGCTGTCAAGAATAAACAAATTAATAATAATTGTATTATATTCCAAACGTGGACCATACAAAACAGCTCTCAAACTTTCACAATGCTAATCAGAGTTTCTTTCAATATATAACAACATCAGTTAATTACTCTAAAAACGCAAATTTCTTTGGGGCACAAACTTAAAAATAAATTGTAAACATAAAAAATAAATAATGAATATTGTTTTTATTTATATTTAAAATTACTTACATTTTCGTATACATTTTCTAAAATTATATATATACAGTGGGGCAAAAAAGTATTTAGTCAGCCACCAATTGTGCAAGTTCTCCCACTTAAAAAGATGAGAGAGGCCTGTAATTTTCATCATAGGTATACCTCAACTATGAGAGACAAAATGAGAAAAAAAAATCCAGAAAATCACATTGTAGGATTTTTAAAGAATTAATTGGTAAATTCCTTGGTAAAATAGGTATTTGGTCACCTACAAACAAGCAAGATTTCTGGCTCTCACAGACCTGTAACTTCTTCTTTAAGAGGCTCCTCTGTCCTCTACTGGTTACCTGTATTAATGGCATCTGTTTGAACTCGTTATCAGTATAAAAGACACCTGTCCACAACCTCAAACAGTCACGCTCCAAACTCCACCATGGCCAAGACCAAAGAGCTGTCAAAGGAAAACATTACTGCTCTAGAGGAGATCTGCATGGAGGAATGGGCCAAAATACCAGCAACCGTGTGTGAAAACCTTGTGAAGACTTACAGAAAACGTTTGACCTCTGTCATTGCCAACAAAGGGTATATAACAAAGTATTGAGATGAAATTTTGTTATTGACCAAATACTTATTTTCCACCATAATTTGCAAATAAATTCTTTAAAAATCCTACAATGTGATTTTCTGGATTTTTTTTTCTCATTTTGTCTCTCATAGTTGAGGTATACCTATGATGAAAATTACAGGCCTCTCTCATCTTTTTAAGTGGGAGAACTTGCACAATTGGTGGCTGACTAAATACTTTTTTTCCCCACTGTATATATATATAATATAAATATAGATATATTTGAAACTATTAAAAGTTAAACTTTAAGGGGGTATCCACATATAAAGTATATTTTCTGCTGACAGTGGTGACTGAAACCTAGTTTTTTTTTCTTCATTAAATTGAATCCACTTATTGTATATATTTTATTGTATAAATATTATACTAGTTTTAAGCATAAACCTCACTAAATTGGTTAAATCTTATGTTTAAAAAAATACAAGTAATAATTTGCTAATTGGATATAAAAATAAACTTCAAAATATTCCAAATATATACTCTGGGGGGAGGGGGGTATGTTTTTGTGGACAGATGTTTAAATATTTTTGCTGGAAAACAAGTGAAATACTGAATATGAAAATTATTAGTTTTTTTATGATTTACAATTGATTTTTTATTTGCTGTGTGGTAACAACAACTGAAGTTCCTATGGTTACCATGGTGAGGGAGTGACATCTTAATCTGCTGTCAGACTCCATCTGTTTCCTCAGATTTAATCTGATTAGTGCTTGGAAGACTCCAATTAATCTCACCCACACAAACCGAAGTAGAGAAGTGTGGATGAGCGTTTCATGTGGTCTCCAGCATGCCTGTGTTCTACACGCCGATCCCTCAGAACCTGAGAGTGGGTCTGGCTAACGTCAGCGGCTCAGTGTTTATAAATAACAGGACGCGAGACAGCGGAGATTTCAGGGACCCCTATCAGGATCATGAAGGTGAGACGTCTGCCAAACACAATGCAAATGACTCTAGAGCCTGCCTAGATTATACGTGACCCTGGACCACAAAACCAGACATAAGGGTCAATTTTTCGAAATTGAGATGTATGCATCATCTGAAAGCTGAATAAATAAGATTTCCATTGATGTATGGTTTGTTAGGATAGGACAATATTTGGAGATACAACTATTTGAAAATCTGGAATCTGAGGGTGCAAAAAAAATCTAAATATTGAGAAAATCGTCTTTAAAGTTGTCCAAATGAAGTTCTTAGCAATGCATATTACTAATCAATAATTAAGTTTTAATACATTTACAGTAGGAAATTTACAAAATATCTTCATGGAACATGATCTTTACTTAACAGCCTATTGATTTTTGGCTTAAAAGAAAAATCTATCATTTTGACCCATACAATGTATTTTTGGCTATACCCCAGCGACTTAAGACTGGTTTTGTGGTCAAGGGTCACATTTATGTAACTGAATTAAAAAAGTTATGACCAGTCTTGAAGAAAACAATTGGATGACTAACTTTTAAGACTAAGTAGTTTATACAACTGGCCACTGGTTAAGTGATCTTACCAACCGTGTTGATCTGTCACCCTGTGCTGTGCTGTGCTGCTGTCTAGTGTGTGCTGAGGTGGCGTCTCATCTCCCACTGCAGATGCTGCTCTACTTCAACATCTTCTACTTCCCCTTCTGGTGGATCTCAGAGGTGCTAATGCTGCACTTAAAGGTGTAGTCAATTATAAATCAAAGATATTTTCAATAAACTAATCATTACTTCATAGGGGTCATATTATGAGAAGTTCCTTGATCTTATGAAATAAAACTGTATAATACAATATGAAAACATTCACATTTTTTCTGAACCAGAGTTATTTTAGCATCATTTATACAGTATTATAGCTTTTGTTTAACATTTCGAATTAGATTGTATTTTTATGAAATGTTTTAGTAATTCTGGTGTCTTTATTTTTTTTTTACAAAAATGTCTATATGTGACCTCTTAAGTCGCAGGGGTATATTTGTAGCAATAGCCAAAGAAAAAAACATTGTATGAGTCTTTGTATGGGTTTTTCTTTTAAAAAGTAAAGATCATGTTCCATGAAGATATTTTGTAAATTTCCTACCGTAAATACATCAAAACTTAATTTTTGATTAGTAACATGCATAGCTAAGAACTTCATTTGGACAACTTTAAAGGAGATTTTGTCAATATTTTGATTTTTTTTTTTGCACCCTCAGATTCCAGATTTTCAAATAGTTGTATCTCGGCCAAATATTGTCCTAACCTAACATCAATGAAAAAACTTCTTTATTCAGCTTTCAGGTTATGTATAAATCTATATTTTGAAAAACTGACACTTAAGACCAGGTCCCGGGTCACATATAGTTATTAATTTTATTTAATCTTTCGTTTTAGTTATTTTATCACTTCAAGTAAAACTAAATGAACATTTGAAATGTTACCTTGTAAACTATAGCTGAAAAAAATATACGTTTTTTCATTATATTTCATTTCAGTTAACATTTAATTCATTATTTTATGTTTTTAGTTTATGAAAACATA
>NW_015506257.1:431837-438556 GCF_001515645.1 Sinocyclocheilus grahami | reverse complement strand
ATAACAGGTTTATATTTTGTTTCATTTTAATTTTAAGATTTTAGTAATTTGTCAGTTTACACTAGTTTTAAATTTATTTTAAATTAAAGCTTAAGGTTTTTTTATATTTTATTTCAGTTAATGTTTATTCCAAGTAATGTTTTATTTATTTTTTATGGTTTCAGTTTTAGTTAACTAATAACCCTGTTCTGAACCTCTGCAAAACACTCACAAAATTCTAACTTTAGCAGCATTGTAAGTGGACCTCAGGGAAATAATAAAATGACAAACCTAATTGTTTAAAACTTTTTTATGTGTCTACAACATGCAGAAGGTTGAAGAGGTCCAGAGAAATAATGTGTTAACGAATGAGTTTTGAAATAACAAAACACTTTCAAACTGTTTTAGGGAGCATTTTAGTGACTTTGCTGAAAGTGTTTATTAAAACGAATGCATGAACATCACATCCATAATAGCTGCAGCTGGCAGGCCATTAGCAGCGATGCAAGATTAAGCGTGTTCAAACATTAGAACGGCTCCTGTATCCATGGTGATGGTCTGCCTTTGTGAACTGCACACTGAAGTTCAAGTGCTACTGTTATATATTGTACCTTTAATAGCGCAGCTAAATCAGAGCAATCCAATGAGATGCTGCTGTAATTATCATTTCTGATGGCAAGACATGAAAAATCCTCCCTCCCTGCTCACCTACTTCTAATAATATTTAGATAAGTTGTATTTTTTAAGGTCAGATAGGGTTGTGGATATTTTTTTAAGGTCATATTTCATCTTACCTGTTTCATTCTCCATTTCCATAGTTCAGTTACCTTCCAGCGTATTACCAGTGTCTGCTGGTGACAGGGATGGTCCTGATCAGCATATTCGAGGTGTTGCGGGTGTATCTCGGTTATGTTGGGAATCTAAAAGAGAAGGTAACGCACAAGAAATGTTAAAAATCATTCATCTAAACACTGCTCATGGCCTAATAGAGCCTGTATGCATAAAGGGAGATCAAATTATCAGAAAGTGAGAAAATCCTGAGATTAAATGCTAATTTTACTCACACATCACTACTGGTGAGTAATTATGTCTGGCAGATGAACTAGAAAAAGTAAATATTTTTACTTTGGGACTATGTAAACTATGTTATAGTTACGAAGCAAGATTTAAAAAAAATCAAAATTTTGAAATTGCTATTTATTTATAAAAATGTGTTAATGAAAGTCATTTGATTTTACTCATTAACATCATTAAAAGTATGACAGTACATTTATCTTTATAAGTAAAGATCTAAAAAGATCTCAAAATTAATAAACAAACACAAATTAAATAAATAAACTTACAACATAAAATTAATGACCAGAGCATTCAAGCTCCAAAGTGTACATACTATAATTTTATGAACTTTATAAATAATAAATACTAAATAAATAACCGCAAAAGTAGTGTCCACAGCTGATAAAACAAATTAAATAAAAGTAACATACAAAATAGTGACCACAGGCGATAAAACTAATTAAATGGAAAATATAAAATAAACAAACCACAAAAGTAATGACCAGAGCTGATAAAACAAATGAATAAAATAAAAATGGAACATAAATAAATAAATGTAGTGACCACAGCTGATAAAACAATGAAATAAAAATAAAATAAATAATTGTTCTCACCGCAGCTGATAAAATAAATGAATTAAATAATAAATGATATAAAAACAAATTATAAACAAATAAATAAATAACGAACAAATGAATGAATGCATTTTAGTAGCAATCTAAAAGAAATGTTAATGCTTATTATAAAAGGATACCTTATTTCTTCCTTTCTCCATTCTTCTCTTTAGGTTCCAGAGTTGGCTGGATTTTGGCTGATCTCCTTCCTCTTCCAGCTGCCCATCATCCTCTTCTTCATCACTGATGAAGACACCATCATTCTTCCTTTGGAGCGGGCCGTTCACTCTCTCTATCTGGCGTTCCTGCTGGGCGAGCTGCTGGCCTCATTTCTCGCCCTGCGCGTCATGACTCGCAAACTCACCCAGCAGTTTCACATGAGGCAGTTCGGCCCCGTCCAGGGTCTCCATACAGCAGAAACCCTGCCTATGTTTGGACTGCCGTACGGGGGCAGGAGTGTGCTGCCTGTGAGGGACATTCAGCCTCACTGAGAGATGATGTATTATGAAGGTTTATGAAACCTGGTGGTTAAAGATCTGGCCGTGTAATCGAACAGTTGGTATGGTCCTCCACAATGTGACCTTCAGAAATGAGTGCACTTGTGTTGTAATAGGAGTATGTTATGTGGTAAATATACAAAACCATGACAAGTAGGAGTAGTAAAAAGCAGGGTGCGGGGCTAGTTGTCACACAGAAGGTTGCTACAAACACTTTGGCTCAGTAACTGTATGAGGTTTGGAGTTCAAACTGTCCAAAACAATTCAAGTGCAATTACACAAATGCATGATTTTTTTCTAGTTCAGGAATGTCATAAATTGAACTTAACGAAGGCAGATTTTAACTTGAAGACTGGACTGTATTCCTAATTTTTTTCTAAAATAGCCAGTTTAATGAAAGCATCCCGTTGTGAAAGCTTATTCCATATAGTAGGGCAACATGCCCCATTATTGGCAAAAATAGTGAACATGTTCAATAATTATTTTTGCAGTTATAACCTAAAGTACTTTTTTATACAGATACTGACTTTCAAAATAAAACCCTCACTGATACAAATTCACTGGAAAAAAATATATTGGAATAAAGTTTATATTGTTTATCGTTTTGAATGATACTTATAATTACAAATGATCAAGTATATACCATTATTATTTTTTTAAGAAATGAATGTATTAGGATGCATAAAACTGATCAAAAGTGACAGTTATAACGCTACAAAAATTTCTATTTAAAAAAAAATTGGTGCTATTCTTTTTAACTTTCTATTCATAAAATATCCTGAAAAAGAGATCACGGTTTATCTATTAACAATATATTAAAATAGGAAATAGTTATATTAAATTGTAAAAAAAAAAAAAAAAAAATTATATATATATATATATGTATATTAAAAATCACTAATTTATTTATTATGTTTTTTACTGTATTTTTGATCTAATTAATGCAACCTTGGTTGCAAGGGACTTTTCAAAACATTTTTTAATAATCCTAATGATTGGCAATGGCAAAATTGATTTATATAGCACCATTAATTACAACCCATGGTTGTCCAATATGCTTTACAACAAACAAACAAACAAACAAAAAAAACACGTTTTTAAGATAGATTTAAAAGCAGATACAGAGGGGGCAAGTCTGATTGTGATAGGTAATTCATTCCAGAGTCTGGGGGCAACTGCAGAGAATGCACAGTCACCTCTACACTTATATTGAATGGTAAATATATATACTGTATATGTATACACACACACAGAGATATAATGTAATAATAATGTATAGTGTGTATATGCACATACACACACATACATATATATATATATAAAATACAACATCATACATCATAACATAAATGCGATATATAATGTAGACACATGGTGGTGCTGTGAGACTGTTTTCCTCAGCAGTCCACACTGCTGCAGATCAGATTCACAGAATGAGTCATCAGCCTAAACTCCCATGAGACACACAGACTCCTACACTCCTTTCTGTGACATGAAGACCTGTGTTTCAATGAATATATTTGTACAAATGAAGTACGATGTAATAACAGTAAAATATATCCAACTGACTTGACTTAATGCAAATTCAGCTAACATACGTGAAGTCTGTATAATGCATTAGAATTGGAAATACCTTCATATTCATAAAACAGAATGTAATGCATTATACCTTTGCAAAAGTACTTGCAATCAGTCATAACACAAGTTTAATAGTACCTATAATTATTACACCTTTAAAGAATACAATGCATTATAACAGTCAAGTCACATGTATTTATATAAAGTTTTATACAATACAGAGTTTCAAAGCAGCTTGCTTCACAGTAACAAGCAGAAAACTAACAGTTAATGTCGCAAAATTCATCAATTATGAGAATGAACTGACACATAAAACCATCTGATTTAATGCACCAGCTTTTTCAAAAAACAAACAAATGTTTACAAGTATGAACATATGACTGATTATAACACATTACGTACTGTATATGCACATAGGCTCATGTACAAATTATACAAATTCATTATTACAGATCATTAGCCACATGATATGTTTGTTTTAACAATTTCTGCCAGGTGGGAAGTTCAACACACACACACACACACACTTCACTTCATTCTCTGGAAATCTGAGGGGCTTTTCATGAGCAAGAAGATTAAAGTAACTTTTGCACCATATTGACTTGTGTCTTACATTTGAGCAGTAATTTGGCAGTTCATGAACTGACACATAAAACCATCTGATTTAATGCACCAGCTTTTTCAAAAAACAAACAAATGTTTACAAGTATGAACATATGACTGATTATAACACATTACGTACTGTATATGCACATAGGCTCATGTACAAATTATACAAATTCATTATTACAGATCATTAGCCACATGATGAGTTTGTTTTAACAATTTCTGCCAGGTGGGAAGTTCAACACACACACACACACACACACACACTTCACTTCATTCTCTGGAAATCTGAGGGGCTTTTCATGAGCAAGAAGATTTATTTTTTTTCAGCAAAGACGCATTACATTGATCAAAAATATCAGAGACATTAATAATTAACAAAAAAAAAGTTTTATTATATTAAATAAATGCTTTTCTATTCATCAAAGAATTCTGAAAAAAAGTATTGTGGTTTCCACAAAAATATGAAGCAGCACAACTGTTTTCAATAATATAAAATATTTCTTGAGCACCAAATCAGCATATTAGAATGATTTCTGAAGGATCATGTGACACTGACGACTGAAATAATGATGCTGAAAATTCAGCTTTGATCAATTCGAATAAATTACATTTTACAATATATTTAAATAGAAAACAGTTATTTTAAATTGTAAAAGTATTTCACAGTATTACTGTTAACTGTATTTTGTTAAATCAATGCAGCCTTGATGAGCATGTGTGAAAACCTTGTGAAGACTTACAGCAAACGTTTGACCTCTGTCATTGCCACCAAAGGGTATATAACAAAGTATTGAGATGAAATTTTGTTATTGACCAAATACTTATTTTCCACCATAATTTGCAAATAAATTCTTTAAAAATCCTACAATGTGATTTTCTGGATTTTTTTTTTCTCATTTTGTCTCTCATAGTTGAGGTATACCTATGATGAAAATTACAGGCCTCTCTCATCTTTTTAAGTGGGAGAACTTGCACAATTGGTGGCTGACTAAATACTTTTTTCCCCCACTGTAATTAGGATATAAATGTCTTGAATCATGTTAACAAAACGACAAAGAAAACAATAAATCTCATATAGTTTCTCTTTTTTCCCATCACTCTCATTTCATCTAGTTTCTTCTCTCTCTCGCCTCAAATGGAATCATTTGTATAGTTCTTTTCACAATACATATTGTTCCAAAGCCGCTTTACAAACAATAGCAGCTCACAAACCCTCTAGTAAGCAGCCACAGGTGACAGAGTCAGGGAAAAACTCCCTAAGATGTTGAATGAGATAAGGAAGAAACCTCAGGAGGAACCAACACTCTGCTGGAGAAAACCTCCTCCTCTGACTGCTACTTAAAATCACAGCTCTTCTGTTTTCTCTAACCTCTTGTCTCCTCTCTCCCAAAGCAGAGCTCATTATAAATCTATATACTGTACATATGACTCTTAAAGGGATAGTTCACAGAAAAAGGAAAATTTTGTCAACACTTACTCACGTCATGTTGCGCCGAACCTGTACGAACCTGTTCTTCTATGGAACACAAAAGAAGACACTAAATAAGATTGGACCCCACTGACTTTCATTGTACAGACAAAACAAACAAGAAAATATTCAACTTCAAAATATTTTAGTGTGTTCCACAGAAGAAAGCAAGTCATACAGGTGTGTAGGTAAACAATCAAGACACAAATTTTCATTTTTGGGTGTACTGTCCCTTTAAAAATTTGTTAAATCTCTATTAGTCTTTTGGGTTTTCTCAAACAGTTTTAGCTCTTCCCATTTCAGCCATTTAACAAACCATAAATTCAAGAATCAAATAATTTTGTCCAAAATTATAAGGAATAGGGGACAATAAGAACAAACAATGAGGTGGAGTCCTTACTGTCCCATAGAGCAGGTTTACTCCTATAAAATAATACAAAATAAAATTTAAACAAAATCTCATAAGCCTTCTGTAAATAGCCTTGAGAAGAAAATAAATCTTTATGTAAAGGATAATCCATCGCTAGGTGTGCATTAAACTATTTTAATGCACGACATGGAAGCAAAGAATTACAAAGAAGTACATTAAAATAATTTAATTCACACTTAGCCATGGATTAACCCGCTTATATCATGGTAATTTGCCAGCATTGACGAGTTAAAGCTGTCATTGATGTTTGCAGGGAATATTTGACCGGAAGAGTAAAAATGGTTGTTTTCGTCAGTAATGGCTCAGTAGATCTAGCATTGTGTCCGTTTTAAATCAGACACAGAGATAAAGCAAAATTACATTTATTTGAATGAATTATAGCATTTTTTGGAAGTAATTAGTGTGAGAGAGAGAGAGAGAGAGAGAGAGAGAGAGAGAGAGAGAGAGAGAGAGAGAGAGAGCGCAAGAAACAAAATGAACGTATATCC
>NW_015506257.1:414148-431534 GCF_001515645.1 Sinocyclocheilus grahami | reverse complement strand
AGGGAGAGAGAGAGAGAGAGAGAGAGAGAGAGAGAGAGAGAGAGAGAGAGAGAGCGCAAGAACAGCAATGCAATGTTATCCCTCATTGTAGAGAAATATGTTTCTGTACTCTCCCTCTGCACAGTGATATAGAACAGTGAGTATATCTGAGTAGATCTATTCACTTAAAAATACTCACTCACACGCATACTCACACACACACACACACATACACTCTCTCTCTCACACACACACACACAGATACACACACACACACAGGTCCAATGCGCAGTTGTTTTTTCAGAGCTCATAAGACTTATTGGAGATCTCAATTACACTAAAAATAGAAAAAACACTCACACTGACAACAGGAAGCTTGTAAACAGACAGTTTTATTATATATTATATTATATTACTCCTCCCCCTCCTTCATCAACTCTAACACTTCAAGCCATTTCTCCTGCCATTGTACCTGCACTCACTCACATCGAAACCCACTCTTAACTCAACTCTTTTAGAGAACTACAGACCGGTTTCCCTTATACCTTTCATTGCAAAAACACTTCAATGAGTTGTGTTCAACCAAGTCTCTGCCTTTCTCACACAGAATAACCTCCTCGACAGCAACCAATCTGGCTTCAGAAGTGGACATTCGACCGAGACTGCCTTGCTTTCAGTTCTTGAAGCCCTAAGACTGGCAAGAGCGGCTTCCAAATCTTCTATACTTATCTTGTTGGATCTGTCCACTGCTTTTGATATGGTGAACCACCAGATTCTCCTGTCAACCCTATTGGAAAATGGCATCTCAGGAACCGCACGCCAGTGGTTTGAGTCTTACCCATCAGATAGGTCCTTCAAGATATCTTGGAGAGGTGAGGTGTCCAAATCACAACATCTAACTACTGGGGTGCCTCAGGTCTCAGTTCTTGGACCACTTCTCTTCTCTGTCTACACGGCATCACTAGGTTCTGTCATTCAGAAACATGGCTTTTCATATCACTGCTATGCTGATGACACTCAACTCTACCTCTCATTCCACCCTGATGATCCGACGATAGCTGCTTGCATCTCAGCATGTCTAACAGACATTTCTTGCTGGACGAAGGACCATCACCTTCAACTCAACCTTGCCAAGACAGAACTGCTTGTGGTTTCAACAAACTTCACCATCCAGTTAGGCACATCAACTATAACTCCTTCAAAAACAGCTAGAAACCTTGGAGTTGTGATTGATGATAAGCTGAATTTCTCAGACCACATTGCTAAAACTTTGCTGCAGATTTTCTTTATACAATGCACTTCAGACTTATGTGCCTCTAGAAGCTTGCATTCTGCAAGTGAACAAAGCTTTATTGTGCCATCCCAAGTAGGCACTAGGCACAAAATCACTTATATACACACACACACACACACACATATATATACACACACACACACCTTGCTACGTGTACTGTGTTAGGCTAACCGAGACTTGTCATTTGCACTTATATATTGTTGGCTCTTTTGTTAGTTTTGACTGCTTTTATTGTCCTCATTTGTAAGTCGCTTTGGATAAAAGTGTCTGCTAAATGACTAAATGTAAAAAATAACCCTCCATGCATGTGTATGATCACCTTTTATCATTTATTCTGCTGTAAAATACATGTCTGGTCATTCACATTGACACTTAAACCAAAGCAAATTCTTCAAGAACATCACCAATCTACATCTAAATATTTAACAGCTTAAAGAAACTCTGATTCATATGCAGATGACTCATTACACCATTACATAATTATCAGTATTCTAAACAATGTCCATTTGAACCAACCAACCTAATGCTTCATCTAGCTTTAAAATAAGAGGACTGCTAGAGGAACAACAAACTTGCATATTGTAAACCACGCTACAGCTAACGTGTGCAAATTTTTGATACTAAAATACTTTCTCCTCTGCCAGTTTAATGTACAAGACATTTGTAGACTGATTTTCCATCAAGACTGTCTGTAAACATTGTGGTTCTGTTTGTTTGACCATTTCGACTAGACCAATAAAGCAACATTTAGCTCTGTTTGGCTGACCAGGTGAGAGTACTCAGAAACCTGTTTGAAAACAATCATTAGTTTTGCAGAAATTACACTCAACTTTAAGCATTCTGTAAAGTGGGATCAAAATCTCTTTAAATTATAATGTGGTCAAAATATCTTGCATTTACGAGTGGAATGTTTTAATACTTTCACCTCAGATGGCTCATTAGCAAGCAGCTGTATTACCACAAAAGGGCCTTTGAGAGGTAATTTAACAATACGCACAGACAGTATAGAGACAGTTTTCATACTATAAATATATATTGTGTGCAGTAGTGTGGTAATAATAGTATAGAGCAATGGCTTCACTTCCCGTGAGTCATTTTGTATTGTGTAGCAAGTCACTTCTGAAGTGTTTGAGGCTGGTAGTTACACTGTTCTGAGAGGTACAGTTTCTGCTTCAGCCTGTAGGGAAAAGATGAAGAAAATGTCCTTTGCATTTTTAAGAAGATCTAAGTTTTTTGAGATGCAGGAGATGACCTGGGAAATGTGGCCCTACTATTTAGAGACAAACTTAATCAAAATTATTCCACATACAATCTAAAGATGAATATTTAAAGTCACCATATCTATACGTTAGCATTCGTGAAAGTGACGAGGGTTGCAATGGCTGCTGTCAAATGAGAAACTCGGGCAACAGGGAATTCCCTGGATTCTATTTAGCCCTTCTTCTGGGAATGCTGCACATTTTCCCCATCCACGGCTGCATGACACGTAAAAGAAAAGCAATAGTGGGAAAGTGATGGATGCCGTTGTGTGGATGGCTTCATTACATGTTCACACTTCCCAGATAGAATGTCTTTTGGGAACCACATTCGGACTGTTCTGTGCATGATTGATAGGTTTTATTAACAGTTGTGGAAATATCATTTCTGAATCTCTTTCTAGAACTGCACATCATAGGAAGAGTACAGCATTCAGATAATATGCTACATCAACAGCTAGATGTTCATTTGAATATTTCTAGGATGATTACTGATCTAGTTGAATAAATACGCAGCATAGTGAGATCATGCGACAACAATGCAGCAAACTACTGTTTGAAATGCCATTGCATAGTATGCTGCAAGTACTGCATTTCTGAGTAAGAGCGCCTGACAATGCAATGTGTGCTTTTAACCCAGTAATTGTTACTTGAGTGTACTGCAGAACCGTGGCCCTCGAAAGCGAGCGGAGCTCATCTCTGGCATGAGAATTGAGTTTTATTTAGCTAGCTGCATCCACACAGCCTCTCTGCCCAGACACCAATTGAGAAAATCACATTTTCAATTTGTCTAGCAATTTGTGTCAGAGGCAATTTTGAAAAAAAACGGAGCCCTACAGGTGGTATAAGCGGCTGTTCAGGACGTTGATGAATTTGGCTTAGCAGAGGTTTGTGTTTAATCTCAGGATTCTGTGACAGCCATGAGCACTGGGCCTGTTAGGAACTTGCAGCACGGTTAATGACTTTAGCCTCAGTGTTGACGAGCAGCTGAATAAAACACTACGTTTGACATTTACTACAGGATGAAAAATGTTCCGAGCATTCAGGTGTCACTCACTAGAGCACTATACTGACAGAGAGAGAAGACGCAACGAATGAATAACACACATAGCATAGCATAGCATAGCGTGTGGAACCAAAAAGTGTTGATTGCCGAGTTGCACTAAATGTTTGAAATGTTATTGCATTAGACAACAAAATACCAAAAAAAAAAACCTCAGAACAAACTTTTTTGCAGTAAATGTGTCAATCTCTGAGCGATCAAATATTTCTGTAAAACCACTACATAATACAATATTTCACCAATATTTATAATGATGCTACTTTCATGTGTTTTGTATTACTACAAGAGAATTTGTTTCACAAAATTTGGCAAAAGTATGACATTAAGAACAACAACAACCACAATAATAAGAATAATTTGTATAATATTTTTTATTACATAAAATATTTTGTTAACTTTTTAAATTCTTAACTGATATAGAGAACATTCATTTTATATAATTTATTAACAATAAATATTATTTTACTATTATTATCAGTATTATGATTATGGAAGCTTACTTCTGCCACAGAATAATATAATTAAAAAAAGGTAATTGCAACTTTTCATTTCACAGTCTAGAATAGGGTTGCAAAGGGGCAGAAATTTTCCACCCTTTTGCTAACCTAATTTGGAATTCTGAATTCAGAATTGTGTGATATAAACTCCCAATTCTGAAGAGTCTGAATTGTTAGATGAACTTCCAATTGAAAGAAAAAAGAAGAAAAAAAACAAATCGAAATAAAAAGTTGCGTTTACCTTATTTATTATTTATTGGCGGAAATAAACTACCATAGTTATTAGACATTTTATTTTTATCTTCATGAGACGAAAAAGGACCAGGTATCTATCTACCCATCTGAGGTACCATTTGTGCATTCTTTTTAAATATATTCATCCCTGTGGCTAAATTCATAGACGTTATTTTATCATTATTTGCAGTTCCCCTCTTTAGGACGTCATGTTTTTTCCAGTGTGTTTAATATTCCCTCTGACATATTTGGGTTCCTGAATTTTCTATTCATGTTTAATGTCTGCAAACATTTTTGAGAGAAAATAGGCCATGTACTAGAAACAATTTGACTAAAGAGAGGTGAAGACATGTTAATGCAGGCTGTTATTATTCAAAAACCAACAAATTTTCATGACACAATGTGACATTAATTGTTTCTATGAGAAACACAAAGCCACAGGTCATTCATCATTCACCGTAAATGCCATATAACAAATGTTAAACAATGCCAATATTTAGTTCCATTACATTTTAAGGGCTACTTAAAAATTAGCAAAATATTGCACATGGCTTGCAAGCAGGCTTTTGTTTCAATGTCCTATACTCTACCAAACAAATAGCACCTAACACTTATCTCCACCAACACAGACACACTCCTAAAGACACACATGAGCAGGGCTCTGCCCAGCAGTGAGGTTTTGTATTGTAAGTATGCATCATATCAGTGCAGTTTGTAGCTTGGATGCCCCAAATCCTACAAACAACTGGGTATAAGCTAACGTCTTAGTTTAGGCATGTACAGATTTGGCTGTCACCTCTTCAATCTGTATAATCATATTCAGACCTCCGGACATACAGTGTCACGTTTGACAGAGAAACACACACACACACACACACACACACACATATATGTGTGTGTGTGTGAATATATATTTATATTCACATGAAAGGCAATAGCAACATTTGTGAGATGGTAAACAAAGAATTGTTTAAGAAGCCACTGGTTTCTCGAGTCACTGACTTGTGGAAACAAGTTTACAGAAATTTCTACAAACGAGATGCCTCGGCTATGCGTTTTTGTAGTAAACAACCCAGAGAACTGAAATAACCCATCAGGAGAAGAAGAACAGCTTAGCTGGTCTTAATGATGTCATAAGGGAGACCTAAGTTGATCATATTTATAATTATGTTTAACGGGTCTGTGTGGTCGCTATGGCATTGTTATGGTATTCTGAGTGGTTTATTACTGGCCCGGGTCAAAAGAGCTCACCCACAAGTCTCTATGATATTCGGGTCTACTGATTTGGTTAAGCAGGGGTATTTTCTCTGAGTCAAAGGCCTATGCAAAGACACTAATATAGAGCTCAATATAGTGTGTAAATAAGTGACGCACCGAAATGAAAATTCTGGACCAAAACCAAAAATTCTGAAAGCACTTGGCCGAGCCACTTTCTCCTCTTTTCAAAATAGCTTCCACATCCTATGTTTGACAGAAACATATCATCAATTAAATATCGTAAGTGTGTGTTACACAGTCACAGACTAGAAATTTAGATATTGGGTTCTCAAGTATCACACACAGTGTTGCCAGATTAGATGGATGATTTCCAGTCCAAAAACACATAAAAACCACTCAAAAACAGCCCAAAATTTTAACTGTCAAAATAATGTTATGGAATATGTAAATCAAGGTTGATAAGGGCCATTTTTAACTCCTTAAAACAAAATAATGACGACAAAATAGTATAAATATAACGTTTGATAAATTTCACAGGTAAATGGATCAAATCGGGGCAAATAGCCTACATTAAAGAGAATTAGGCTACCGAACATGAATAAAATATGCAGGCAGTCGACACTGTCAAAACGGCAATCAAGAAATTAACCAATACCCTCGCAAACAACACATGCATCATTTTCAATGTCAGCAGTCAGAATAACAGTGTTGCCAGATTAGATGGATGATTTCCAGTCCAAAAACACATAAAACCACTCAAAAACAGCCCAAACTTTTAACTGTCAAAATAATGTTATGGAATATGTAAATCAAGGTTGATAAGGGCCATTTTTAACTCCTTAAAACAAAATAATGACGACAAAATAGTATAAATATAACGTTTGATAAATTTCACAGGTAATTGGATCAAATCAGGGCAAATAGCCTACATTAAAGAGAATTAGGCTACCGAACATGAATAAAATATGCAGGCAGTCGACACTGTCAAAACGGCAATCAAGAAATTAACCAATACCCTCGCAAACAACACATGCATCATTTTCAATGTCAGCAGTCAGAATAATCCAATTTAAATGCAGAAAGTGCCCAATATAAGCGATAGGACAAAGCAACGTATTTAGCGGGTATTTCACACTCGTTCATGCACACACCATGACAATCAAAACTGTGTCATTCAGTGATACATACTGAATTATAATCCGACTATTAAAAAAAATAAAAATAACAACAACAATAATGTGCTTTCCTTCGTGTCGCTCTATAATTTTACACAGAACTAGAGGAATCCTCTTAAGTTCAGTTCATATTGTAGAACATCATACAGAACTTTGCACAGTCAAAACTAATCAAGTCTAGCAGTTTACAAGGATTTATCAATCTGGACCGTTTAAAAGATAAAAGACAGGATCGTATGAACAGAGATACTTCGTTTCGGTTTTGATTCATTAATTCAAATGTGCTCTGATTTCGGAGTTGCAGTGATAGAGCCTTCTTGTCATCTCACTCGACAATAATTCATGTTTTGAAACTTGAGTCACTCTCCCACTCTTTAACTTATATTTAGGCATTGTGATTACTTGAATATACAGTCATACTACATTCAAAATCAGATACGTTGTAACCTATCATGCTAAAAACCTGTCACTCATGAATCATAACGTCTGTCTGCTGAGCCCTCATGATAAGTGCGGCTGTCGACGTTTACATCAGCACCTCTGCAGTGTGTGTGTGTGTGTGTGTGTAGTAACATTGTGATGACTGATTGGATGCAGTACTTGCATACTTGGGCTTGTTTGTTAAACAATTAGCCTATGCAATTTATGTTTGAAAACCGCCAAACTGACCCCAAACCAGCCCAAATTTTTTCCACCCGCCCAAGCCAATTTTTTACCAACCCAATCAGGCAACACTGATCACACATTCACCGCGAGACAGACGCATTTCAACCAGTTCACACGCCACACCTTGTATTTCTCACGCTGTGAGGTAAGGGATAACCTGTCCCGCTATATACAATTAATCCTCATACTCCAGTCTTCAGTGTCACATGATCCTTAAGAAATCATTCTAATATGCTGATTTTCTGCTCAAGAAACATTTCTTATCAGTCAAATCAATGCTGCTTAATATTTGTGATGTTTGAATTTTAATGTTGAAACCATGATACTTTTTTTTTCAGGATTCTTTGATTAACAATGTTTAAAAAAAATAACATTTATCTGAAATTTAAATATTTTGCAACATTATAAATGTTTTTACTGTCACTTTTGATAAATTTAACAAATTCTTGTGAAATAAAAGTATTAATTTCTATTTTGAAAAAATACTAACCCCAAACTATAACCACTAAATGAATAACGATCACTTTGATCACAAAAAGTAATCACACCTCATTAACAAGCCACATAATTTCAAGCATCATGTTTGTACCACAAACAAATGTTTAATATGTAGAGTTTCTTCCCAAAAAAGTCAAAGTGTGAGCAATAGTAGTGATTCATACCACATTTCTAGTAACCGTGCATTCGGTGTTTACACATTACAGCACATAGGCTACATTGTGCTCCTTACAGCACATAGGCTACATTGTGCTACTTGTCATCCAATAGCTGTTTCCTGGAGCTAACCAAATGCTCAGTAATGTAGAACCTGTCCAGAGATCGGCTCAAGCATTCTCCCGGTGGGCCACTCCATCTCACATCACATGTTTTTCATTCTGACACATAAAGGCAGTGATGTAATGGAGGCCAGAGGTGCTCTAATGCCATTGCGGCATCAGATGTAATTAAACCTTTCTAGTTCCCTACAGCACCCGCCCGCTCATGACCCGCGGGTCAGACGGAGTCTTAATCTGCTCCCCTTCCAAGACACACTAAGGACTTTGTTTTCTAAGTAGCTTTCTGTCCATGTGGGAGCATTCAAGGAACTGTGACAAAAGTTCAGAGGTCAGCTGCTCAGGGAAATAGGGTAGGAAATCAATGAAAGGTTACATTCCTGATGTCAAGATTGGACTCTTCCTCTCTTTTTTTCTCTACCCCAGGCCTGTCCATCATGGCCAATTGTATTTTATGGGGGGGAAATAATTTTTTGTATTCACATTTGCGTGACCTGTTGATTGCATGTTTGAGCAAAAAGTAATAGAACAAAACACAAGTCAATATGAAACAGAATTTGTAACACATTTTACTTCATAAATGTGATGTTTTTTCTGAATAAAACAGGATATTGAACTAGAACAGTTCAGGACATAAAACATACATGACTTCATCAAAAATTGATAGGATAATAAAAAAAATGGCTCCATGATGGAGCCAGTACCTAATTGCAAGTTTGCAATCACTCTCTCAGCATGATATTTTCACAAAAAAACAATCTCATCCAGATTTTACATCTGGTTCTGGAATGATTCTTCATTAACTTCATTTGATTTAAATAAACAAATAGTTGTCTAAGTGATTAAGTCAATTGGGAGTACTGTCACTAAAATAAATATTTATTGAAGATAAATATTACAATTATTTTTAGAATTTTATTTCCAGGGAAGGCATTACATTTACCTTGAAGGCAATGTAAATCACTTTGGATTAAAATATCTACAAAAAATATGCATAAATGTATGGTTTTAAAAACATGAAATTACTTACAACAGTACCCTAAATCACTAAATTTGGCTATTGGTTAACATGAAACAATGACCTGTGCACATAGTAGGTGATGTTACCCAAAAGTCAAGTCAACCTTTATTTCCATAGCAGATCGTTTCAAATCAGTTTCACATTAATAAACAGGAAAACAACAGAATGAAGGATACAAACTTCATTAAATATTAGACAAATTCTATTAACAATCAGCTCCAGTAAGTTCAGTGTTGATTCAGATTTGGTTCAATAACGGCATAAAAGTTCATATATGAAACAAGTTAAATTCAGCTTTAAGCAGCTCTAAAGAAGACAGTAGTGTCGATATTCAGCTCGAGTCAGTTCAGTGTTGATTCAAGAGTGCTTTGCAGAAGAAATGGTCAAATATTTGAAGTTTGCATCATTGAATGTTGTTTTCCTGTTCATTACTGTGAAACTGCTCTGAAACAATCTGAACTGTATAAAGTGCTATATAATTAAAGGCAACCTGACTTTTGGATAGCGTCAACCAATAGCCAAATGTAGTAATTTAGGGTACTGTTGCAAGTAATTTCACCTTTTTAAAGTCATATATTTATGCATTTTTAATAAGTGTTAATGTTGCTAAATTGGTCAGTTATGAAAATACTTGACTCAGCAAAAAAGCAGCTCTACAGAATACAATAGTGTCATTATACAGCTCAACTGAGTTCACGTTTTATTCACATCCGATCGTGTCAGTGATGTCAAAATCAATGATATTATTGAATATTAAGTGTTTTTTAAACCCCAACTAAGCAAACTCATCAGGTGACAAAAAATGGAGGGGAAAAGCAGTTGAGGATATGCTGAGAGGGTGATTGCAAACTTGCAATTAGGTACTGGCTCCATCATGGAGCCATTTTTTTATTATCCTATCAATTTTTGATTAAGTCAAGTAACTTTTATGTCCTGAACTGTTTTTTTTTCACATTTATGAAGTAAAATGTGTTGCAAATTCTGTTTCATATCGAAACAGAAAGAAAGAACTTTTCAGATTTTTTTCTAACTGATGAAAGATTACAAAGACAAACTTACAATAAGACCAGAAACTTGTATTAAGAAAGTAAACAGGGTCACTTCTGACTTCATGTTGACTTTAACTGTCAAGTTACTATTTGCTACACATTTCATATTTAACCTTGCATTTCGTGTCGCTCTATAATTTTACACAGAACTAGAGGAATCCTCTTAAGTTCAGTTCATATTGTAGAACATCATACAGAACTTTGCACAGTCAAAACTAATCAAGTCTAGAAGGATTTAAGGATTTATCAATCTGGACCGTTTAAAAGATAAAAGACAGGATCGTATGAACAGAGATACTTCGTTTCGGCATTAATTCATTAATTCAAATGTGCTCTGATTTCGGAGTTGCAGTGATAGAGCCTTCTTGTCATCTCACTCGACAATAATTCATGTTTTGAAACTTGAGTCACTCTCCCACTCTTTAACTTATATTTAGGCATTGTGATTACTTGAATATACAGTCATACTACATTCAAAATCAGATACGTTGTAACCTATCATGCTAAAAACCTGTCATTCATGAATCATAACGTCTGTCTGCTGAGCCCTCATGATAAGTGCGGCTGTCGACGTTTACATCAGCACCTCTGCAGTGTGTGTGTGTGTGTGTGTAGTAACATTGTGATGACTGATTGGATGCAGTACTTGCATACTTGGGCTTGTTTGTTAAACAATTAGCCTATGCAATTTATGTTTGAAAACCGCCAAACTGACCCCAAACCAGCCCAAATTTTTTCCACCCGCCCAAGCCAATTTTTTACCAACCCAATCAGGCAACACTGATCACACATTCACCGCGAGACAGACGCATTTCAACCAGTTCACACGCCACACCTTGTATTTCTCACGCTGTGAGGTAAGGGATAACCTGTCCCGCTATATACAATTAATCCTCATACTCCAGTCTTCAGTGTCACATGATCCTTAAGAAATCATTCTAATATGCTGATTTTCTGCTCAAGAAACATTTCTTATCAGTCAAATCAATGCTGCTTAATATTTGTGATGTTTGAATTTTAATGTTGAAACCATGATACTTTTTTTTTCAGGATTCTTTGATTAACAATGTTTAAAAAAAATAACATTTATCTGAAATTTAAATATTTTGCAACATTATAAATGTTTTTACTGTCACTTTTGATAAATTTAACAAATTCTTGTGAAATAAAAGTATTAATTTCTATTTTGAAAAAATACTAACCCCAAACTATAACCACTAAATGAATAACGATCACTTTGATCACAAAAAGTAATCACACCTCATTAACAAGCCACATAATTTCAAGCATCATGTTTGTACCACAAACAAATGTTTAATATGTAGAGTTTCTTCCCAAAAAAGTCAAAGTGTGAGCAATAGTAGTGATTCATACCACATTTCTAGTAACCGTGCATTCGGTGTTTACACATTACAGCACATAGGCTACATTGTGCTCCTTACAGCACATAGGCTACATTGTGCTACTTGTCATCCAATAGCTGTTTCCTGGAGCTAACCAAATGCTCAGTAATGTAGAACCTGTCCAGAGATCGGCTCAAGCATTCTCCCGGTGGGCCACTCCATCTCACATCACATGTTTTTCATTCTGACACATAAAGGCAGTGATGTAATGGAGGCCAGAGGTGCTCTAATGCCATTGCGGCATCAGATGTAATTAAACCTTTCTAGTTCCCTACAACACCCGCCCGCTCATGACCCGCGGGTCAGACGGAGTCTTAATCTGCTCCCCTTCCAAGACACACTAAGGACTTTGTTTTCTAAGTAGCTTTCTGTCCATGTGGGAGCATTCAAGGAACTGTGACAAAAGTTCAGAGGTCAGCTGCTCAGGGAAATAGGGTAGGAAATCAATGAAAGGTTACATTCCTGATGTCAAGATTGGACTCTTCCTCTCTTTTTTTCTCTACCCCAGGCCTGTCCATCATGGCCAATTGTATTTTATGGGGGGGAAATAATTTTTTGTATTCACATTTGCGTGACCTGTTGATTGCATGTTTGAGCAAAAAGTAATAGAACAAAACACAAGTCAATATGAAACAGAATTTGTAACACATTTTACTTCATAAATGTGATGTTTTTTCTGAATAAAACAGGATATTGAACTAGAACAGTTCAGGACATAAAACATACATGACTTCATCAAAAATTGATAGGATAATAAAAAAAATGGCTCCATGATGGAGCCAGTACCTAATTGCAAGTTTGCAATCACTCTCTCAGCATATCCCAAAATTAACCAGCATGATATTTTCACAAAAAAACAATCTCATCCAGATTTTACATCTGGTTCTGGAATGATTCTTCATTAACTTCATTTGATTTAAATAAACAAATAGTTGTCTAAGTGATTAAGTCAATTGGGAGTACTGTCACTAAAATAAATATTTATTGAAGATAAATATTACAATTATTTTTAGAATTTTATTTCCAGGGAAGGCATTACATTTACCTTGAAGGCAATGTAAATCACTTTGGATTAAAATATCTACAAAAAATATGCATAAATGTATGGTTTTAAAAACATGAAATTACTTACAACAGTACCCTAAATCACTAAATTTGGCTATTGGTTAACATGAAACAATGACCTGTGCACATAGTAGGTGATGTTACCCAAAAGTCAAGTCAACCTTTATTTCCATAGCAGATCGTTTCAAATCAGTTTCACATTAATAAACAGGAAAACAACAGAATGAAGGATACAAACTTCATTAAATATTAGACAAATTCTATTAACAATCAGCTCCAGTAAGTTCAGTGTTGATTCAGATTTGGTTCAATAACGGCATAAAAGTTCATATATGAAACAAGTTAAATTCAGCTTTAAGCAGCTCTAAAGAAGACAGTAGTGTCGATATTCAGCTCGAGTCAGTTCAGTGTTGATTCAAGAGTGCTTTGCAGAAGAAATGGTCAAATATTTGAAGTTTGCATCATTGAATGTTGTTTTCCTGTTCATTACTGTGAAACTGCTCTGAAACAATCTGAACTGTATAAAGTGCTATATAATTAAAGGCAACCTGACTTTTGGATAGCGTCAACCAATAGCCAAATGTAGTAATTTAGGGTACTGTTGCAAGTAATTTCACCTTTTTAAAGTCATATATTTATGCATTTTTAATAAGTGTTAATGTTGCTAAATTGGTCAGTTATGAAAATACTTGACTCAGCAAAAAAGCAGCTCTACAGAATACAATAGTGTCATTATACAGCTCAACTGAGTTCACGTTTTATTCACATCCGATCGTGTCAGTGATGTCAAAATCAATGATATTATTGAATATTAAGTGTTTTTTAAACCCCAACTAAGCAAACTCATCAGGTGACAAAAAATGGAGGGGAAAAGCAGTTGAGGATATGCTGAGAGGGTGATTGCAAACTTGCAATTAGGTACTGGCTCCATCATGGAGCCATTTTTTTATTATCCTATCAATTTTTGATTAAGTCAAGTAACTTTTATGTCCTGAACTGTTTTTTTTTTCACATTTATGAAGTAAAATGTGTTGCAAATTCTGTTTCATATCGAAACAGAAAGAAAGAACTTTTCAGATTTTTTTCTAACTGATGAAAGATTACAAAGACAAACTTACAATAAGACCAGAAACTTGTATTAAGAAAGTAAACAGGGTCACTTCTGACTTCATGTTGACTTTAACTGTCAAGTTACTATTTGCTACACATTTCATATTTAACCTTGCATAGCGATGACTACTGTCCCCTGTAGCAATATAACAGTCGGCGTCCCCCAAGTGTATATTTGAAACTGTAATCATCCGGACATGTTCCCCCCTGCAATATTTCAAATAAGTCACATCATGGATACACTCAGCATACTTAATTACAGAACTCTGTTCCCTGGCCCAGCAGAAGGCTCTCAAAAACTAATTGAGTCACGGTAAAAATTGGAGAGGTCCTGTATGAATAATTAATGAAGGCCAGAGCCTGATTTCTCGCCATACGGTTGGCTTATTATCAATGCAGGTGTGAGGCACAGCCATTTATCCTGAAACTGAGAAAAGATGAGCTCCTGAAAAGGTGTGAACACCGTCATGAAAGCCAGGATGGGTGTGCCTGTTAATATCCCAACCTGCAAGGCCTGAAAAACACTACAATGTGTCTGAGCACAATTTATAACATTTTATTCTCAAGTCTACTCTTTCAGGTAAATGGCTGTCATGAAAACCACACAGGACCCCATAGCAACAAACTACAAACCGCTCAAAACCTTAGTAACCTCAGTAAATGGATGCGGCACTCATTGTTGAAGCTTCTGTTTACTATAGATAGAGAATATCATAAATCACCATCATCATCACCTTGTGTGGACTCCAGATGGCGGTACTGGCTTATTTCAGTATTGTGTCCAGGTGAGGCTTCGGGGAGTAAAAATGTAATTTAGAGTATGATAAATTAAATTGTTCAATGCTCCAGGGATATTTTGCAGCCAGTTGGACTTGATAGATTCTCCACATACACACATGCAACACATGCACAAATCCACTCACACACACACAAATACACAAGGGCATGTCTACGAGGTGGCAACAGGAGTACTATGGCAGAACAATCCTGATGTCAAGCATCGGAGACTGCAGACACAGAGTATCCACAAGATGGTAAAATGATCCATGAAGGGCTTTATATTCAGTTTTATCTTACAATTTAAAGGCAACATGAGCCTCCGTATAAGAGGAATACACAAGCATGCTCAAGACGTTAGAAGTGTCTTTACAGTGCTGCTTCAAGAATCCTAATGAAAAATGACATGTGGTACACTTGTATTCTGCAATCAGCTATTTCCTTTAAACTCTGCTCTTATGCATATGTACAGCATTTGCGTGTACATTCTCTAATTATTCCCTCTGAGGCCTATTAGTTCTTTGATGAACATATGCCATTGAATAATCCCGTCCCAGTTCATCCCACAATTTTCTATATTCCAATGCACAGTGTATTACTAAGAATTTTGATTGAGATCCAAGAATATGATTCAACAGTGAAGTCATCTTTATGGTTTAAGCCAGCTCCTTTATCACATTTTTAAAGATGCTATGAGCTATTTTAGCCACTTCTTTTAGTGGATCCATCATGCACAGCCAGAAAACTACAGTACATAATAGTAAGCAGTATCCAGAAGGCTCTGTGTTGTCATTGATAGTCAACTCTGTGCTGATTATGCTAATAAATTTACACTTTCATTGAATGCAAGTTTATTTAATTTGATTTTTCTTGGGCCACATACCAAGTAGGCCTTCAGGTCCAGATGGAATCTGCAGACACTTTTCCCCCCATTTTCTGCATTGATTTCCAAAAATCTGACAAATGTATTTAAATATGGTTCTCCTCACAAATTACAAGTTTTGTACAAGTTTTCCAGTTGCATGTGTCCCATATATATATATAGGTATGTATGTATGTATGTACACATACTGTATGTATGTACTGTGTGTGTGTGTGTGTGTGTGTGTATATATATACTGTATATAGTGACAGTGAGTGATATATAGTGACACATGCTACTGTGTATATGTATGTATGTATACTGTATATATACACACATTCAATTAGTACCAGAAAAAGTTCAGACAGATCAGATATCAGCATATAACTTCAAAAAGTAGGCCTAATATATGCTGTTGTACACATTAATTAATTTCTTTCTTAAAAAAAAAAAAAAAAAAAAAAAAAATCTTACTGACCCAGTGACACCAAGCTTTTGAAAGGTAAATTATAAAGAACAAATAGACCGCAATATATGTTCGTATCACATTTCACACAAAATAGATAATCAGAAATATGTAAGGCAAAATAAAAAAAAAATAAAAAAATCATGTACATTACCAAAAAACTTCAAGGAAGCACTGACAGAGCACGTGACAGTTCCATTAACTGTACGGTACAGTTTGGTTACAGTAGCCTACAGTTGCCAGAGAAACTAATTAGCTACATTTCAAAGACGCTCACCAACGTAAACATACAAGAAAACCATCAACAAAAACAAAACATGACACTGAATGTTCAAGCTAGCCAAGTATACACTTCGACAAACCCACTGTAAGCATTAGATAAATGTGAAAACAAAACAAAGCACTTACCTATTAATTTGGCGTGAAAATCCATCTCACCTGCTCAACATCTCCCGCGTTTTCTTTACGCACAGGTCTAGATAGCGTACCTAAAAGACCACACCTATCACGCACAAATGCTGTAATTTGATTGGCGGATGAATCTGAACGTGGATTCCATTTCAATGACGTCAGAGGGTTGAAGCTAAAACGCAACAGAGAAATGCACTAAACAAGGAATAAATTCTGATTCGATAAACTCTGCACTAACGAGGGATCCAAACATACAGAAACAGGAGTAAAAAGCATGGATATAATATATAGGTAAATTAAAATAATAACTTTTTTATTTGAAAAACAAACAAGCAAGCCCTGTCCAGATTTAAAAAATAACGCAAAAATAACGTAACGCATTACTTTCCATAAAAAGTAACTAAGTAACGTAATTAGTTACTTTTTTATGGCGTAACGCAATATTGTAATACATTACTTTTAAAAGTAACTTTCCCCAACACTATATATGTTTTTTGTTTTTTTTTACTTAAACACGATCTTTTTTATTTATTTAAATCTGCGAAATTTAAAGGCAGTTGTGGGGAAAGTCATAACAGGGATTAAATTAGGAATATATAAAGACATAGGATTCAGAAAAAAACACCAATGGTCAACATCGCCCCCCAGAGTCCTCTACTAACATCATCAAAAAGAAGGTTTCTGATTGGCCAGATTTATAACCGTTGCGTACGCACAAAACCAGCCATGAAAGAGGCGTACGCCACTTCCTGCGCAAAAGGAGGGATTTATAAAAACAAACTTGACGGGAAAATGTACGCACCTGCACGCAAACTCTGACCCATGCGTACGAACTCTTTTTCCTGGAGTGAGAAAATTAATGAAGTAAAAACAATGATTTTAAGCTCTGTTTTCATGTCGATATATACATTTACATTAAATATTCCACTCCCATATGGAGATAAGGACTGAAATTAGTCATTAGTCATTAGACAATATGCAGAACTTAAACCAAAATTATATGAATTATTTGTAGTGGATGTGCTTGATTATTTTTCCTATTTTATTGACAGCGAGGAGTGCTATAT
>NW_015506257.1:413627-414138 GCF_001515645.1 Sinocyclocheilus grahami | reverse complement strand
TTTTTTAAAGTTTAATCAACTATGATTAATCCCTTTCATACTACGGCACACTTTGTGGAGGTGTTGTTGTTTATTTATATAGATGAACTGAAATTATTAAATTATTTTCATGCTATGACCAATATGAAAATGTAACACTATTTTGTTTAAATAAATTAAAAATAAAGCACTTAAAAACTCAAATCAATCATTTTAAGTGCTACAAGTGAATTTAGGCATTACAATATTATAATATAAACTATCGTTTGGGGTCAGTAAGAATTTGTATCGTTTTATTGTTTCTTATGCTCACCAAGGCTACATTTATTTGATACAAAAAAAACAGTAAAAACAGTAATATTATTACAAAAATAACCGTTTTCTATTTGAATGTTTTAAATTGTCATTCATTCCTGTGATGCAAAACATCAGCATCATTACTCCAGTCAGTGTCACATGATCCTCCAGAAATCACGCTAATATATTGTGCAGATTAATATTTGTGTAAACATCAATTTTTTATGCTAAAGAA
>NW_015506257.1:403639-404986 GCF_001515645.1 Sinocyclocheilus grahami | reverse complement strand
CATCATGTGTAGGCAGCTGCCTAGTGCCGCTTTCTTCTCTTCTTTATACTTAATTTTAGGCAGCTTCTATAGTGTGATTTTAAACATTTGATTTATTAGTACAATAGCATAAATCTCATTCTTACTCATTTCATTTATGACTGACAAATATTCATCAAATTCATGTTAAAAGTGTCACTTTATATGCAATTAAAATAAATAAATCTTAAACAAGGCTAAATATTTTGAGTGCACATTTGTGCATTATAATTCAAGTCCTGTGTTAGAAACCGACCCAAATTTGTTATCCACTGATAATCTTCCCCTCCAGTGAGCTGTCAACTTAAGAACTGGATCACTGAGTCAATTAGAATTAAAGATCTGATTCTTGTTGTCCATGAACAGTATGATCGAGTTCACAAACCACACTGATCTGGTTCTCCAGTCCAACGCAATGATCGAGTCACAATGGATAAGGTGTTAACAGCTCGCTGGAGGGGAGAATTATTAGTGAATAAATCACTTACACTTCTGTCTGTTCCTCATTCAAATCTATGATTTCAGAAGACTTGATATGGACCAACATAAATATTTGTGGCATTTTAGCCATACTTTTTGAAAAGACATGAGGGGTGATTCAATGACAGAACTTTTGGATGAACTATTCCTTAACATAGGGAACACTTCTCCCTATTTCTTCATTTCCATTGCACACACTTGCTCTGTAACCAGAAACCCAAACGAGAGAGAGCACTAGCCTACTGTAGTAAGGTTAAAGAAGACTTCATAGTTGAACTACAGTGAATTATCAAATATTAATCTTATCTTACAATTTCCTTCACCAATGTTATCTGTATTCAAATCAGGTGAACTTTGTTGAAGACTGTTCAACTGCAAATTATAATTTCTTCATTATTTTACTGCATGCTTGTGGTGAGGTGCTGATTGCTAATTTTTCGCAGACAATGTCACAATGTCCCCTGACTTATTCCTATAATTAAAAACCAGTGAAGTGGGTTTGGCAAGGGGGAAAAGGTCAGTATTGGAGAATGGACACAACTCGAGAAGGAGTCAAGACCTTAATCAAACTGCCATTATAAAGATCAAACTCAAATCCATCATTGATACCATAGAAACATTTAATACAGGACGGCAGTGTGTTTATACAACATTATCATTGGAACTAATTGAAATTTCCAGTAGGGTGACTGCAATGATAATGATATAATAAATATTAACAATGCATTGTTATAATTCCAAAGCTTAATTCATACATTTACTGAAATCTAATTATGAAGATGTCAGAAAAGAGCCTTTCAATTGACACCATTTATACCTGCAGTGAATGAACAGATTTCAGTAATAATT
>NW_015506257.1:396445-402702 GCF_001515645.1 Sinocyclocheilus grahami | reverse complement strand
AAAAAAAAAAAACAGTGTAAACTCCCCATTCAGAGCCAAAAAATTTGAAACATTTCACTTTTGTGTGCAAGACATTACAAGGCAAAATATCACCTTTGACAGAGCAAACCAGCAGAGAATTACAACGGGGAAAAATAAAACAACACGATTTATCAGCATCCTAAAAGCAGTACACACAGATAAAATATGATTTGTTTTTCCACCATCACAGGACTGAGGAACTGCGAGTCTCAGATATCAACACGCTCCTCACGCAGTAGTACACAGGGAATAAAAGAGCCGTATCCTACTGCAAAGCTCATAAGGGATCAGCTGTTAACCCCTAGACGGTCTTTCTTCACACATGTTAGCTCAACGGCAGACTAGAGCAAATAACCATTTACAGACCCGTACAGTGAGCCTGTTGAGTCCTGAGCATCAGACTCTCAAAATTTGCAGACAAGCTCAGGTTCTTGTTGACAGGAGTACTATGGCAGAACAATCCTGATGTCAAGCATCGGAGACTGCAGACACAGAGTATCCACAAGATGGTAAAATGATCCATGAAGGGCTTTATATTCAGTTTTATCTTACAATTTAAAGGCAACATGAGCCTCCGTATAAGAGGAATACACAAGCATGCTCAAGACGTTAGAAGTGTCTTTACAGTGCTGCTTCAAGAATCCTAATGAAAAATGACATGTGGTACACTTGTATTCTGCAATCAGCTATTTCCTTTAAACTCTGCTCTTATGCATATGTACAGCATTTGCGTGTACATTCTCTAATTATTCCCTCTGAGGCCTATTAGTTCTTTGATGAACATATGCCATTGAATAATCCCGTCCCAGTTCATCCCACAATTTTCTATATTCCAATGTACAGTGTATTACTAAGAATTTTGATTGAGATCCAAGTATAAGATTCAACAGTGAAGTCATCTTTACGGTTTAAGCCAGCTCCTTTATCACATTTTTAAAGATGCTATGAGCTATTTTAGCCACTTCTTTTAGTGGATCCATCATGCACAGCCAGAAAACTACAGTACATAATAGTAAGCAGTATCCAGAAGGCTCTGTGTTGTCATTGATAGTCAACTCTGTGCTGATTATGCTAATAAATGTACACTTTCATTGAATGCAAGTTTATTTAATTAGATTTTTTTGGGGCCACATACCAAGTAGGCCTTCAGGTCCAGATGGAATCTGCAGACACTTTTCCCCCCATTTTCTGCATTGATTTCCAAAAATCTGACAAATGTATTTAAATATGGTTCTCCTCACAAATTACAAGTTTTGTACAAGTTTTCCAGTTGCATGTGTCCCATATATATAGGTAGGTATGTATGTATGTATGTATGTATGTACACACACTGTATGTATGTATGTATGTACTGTGTGTGTGTATATATATACTGTATATAGTGACAGTGAGTGATATATAGTGGCACATGCTACTGTGTATATGTATGTATGTATGTATACTGTATATATACACACATTCAATTAGTACCAGAAAAAGTTCAGACAGATCAGATATCAGCATATAAATTCAAAAAGTAGGCCTAATATATGCTGTTGTACACATTAATTTCTTTCTTAAAAAAAAAAAAAAAAAATCTTACTGACCCAGTGACACCAAGCTTTTGAAAGGTAAATTATAAAGAACAAATAGACCGCAATATATGTTCGTATCACATTTCACACAAAATAGATAATCAGAAATATGTAAGGCAAAATAAAAAAAATAAAAAAATCATGTACATTACCAAAAAACTTCAAGGAAGCACTGACAGAACACGTGACAGTTCCATTAACTGTACGGTACAGTTTGGTTACAGTAGCCTACAGTTGCCAGAGAAACTAATTAGCTACATTTCAAAGACGCTCACCAACGTAAACATACAAGAAAACCATCAACAAAAACAAGACAAGACACTGAATGTTCAGGCTAGCCAAGTATACACTTCGACAAACCCACTGTAAGCATTAGATAAATGTGAAAACAAAACAAAGCACTTACCTATTAATTTGGCGTGAAAATCCATCTCACCTGCTCAACATCTCCCGCGTTTTCTTTACGCACAGGTCTAGATAGCGTACCGGGACGGGAAAATGTACGCACCTGCACGCAAACTCTGACCCATGCGTACGAACTCTTTTTCCTGGAGTGAGAAAATTAATGAAGTAAAAACAATGATTTTAAGCTCTGTTTTCATGTCGATATATACATTTACATTAAATATTCCACTCCCATATGGAGATAAGGACTGAAATTAGTCATTAGTCATTAGACATTACGCAGAACTTAAACCAAAATTATATGAATTATTTGTAGTGGATGCGCTTGATTATTTTTCCTATTTTATTGACAGCGAGGAGTGCTATATCCAGGTGCACAATAATTCATCTTTAAACTGAACTGCAGATCTCATGTTATGAGAAAATATTTTTTTAGGGAGAACAGTGATCTGTTATGAGACGAGAGACATGCAGATCCATATGCAAGCTTTTATTAAGAGACGTGGTTTTAACAGGCATGGGTCAGCCAATGGCAAACAGGTATATCGAAGGCAAGCCAAGAGATAAATCCAGGTAGAAGGCAAAGGTCCAGGCAGGGGCAAACAGAGTCAGAAACAGCAAGCAAAGGGTCAATCCAAGATACGTGGCGTGAATCAGAGACCAGGAAAACAGACAAGGCAAGACTAAGACTAGACTAAGAAAACTATGAAAACTTAAACAGGCTCGGTAAAGTAGCTATCCGCTAAACAGGGATAAATGCAAAACAATACATGAGACTAAAACAGAAAACACGGAATGGCTCAGTAAGGCAGCTAACACTTGGGGAGTGAAAAAAAATACAGAACAATACTCGGCGACTAGAGCAGGATCAGGGCAGGTGTTATATAGTGTGTGTAATAACATTCAGGTGAGCGTGTAATTGGTTTCAGGTGTGAGTGTAATCAGTGCAATGGAACATGGGAAATGTAGTCCAGGATGATGTGTAACAGTCTGTGTGGTGCGAGAGTCAATATCATGGAAGGGCGACCTCTGGTGGCAAGTGGATGGAAATTTATGGATCGGATTCGTGACATGATCAATGATGCACACTTACTTCGATATTATGGCGGACACTGCTGGATTCAGTGGTCGAACGGTCCATTATCCAGTTTTAATAGGTCCCATGATAATATCTCACTGTACAAGCGCAGCTGCACAGAGGTGTTGGTGTCGTGTGAAGTCATCTCTACAACATTATGAAAAGTACCACTGTATTTGAAAGCTACAACTTGAAGAAAATGGTCAGATTTATACGTTTTCTTTTTAAAATACTTTGATAGTGACGCACCGAGTCAGACAATTTTACACTGCAATAAATAGGCCTATCTGTTTCCACTCAAAATAGCTAAAAGATATTCACCTTATCAGCAAAACTGCATACATTTAGTTTGATTTGAATTGTTTAAAACAATTGAAATAGGCTACTATTTGGCCAGTGTAAAAGAATGAGATCAACTCTATTCTAAAATATTTATCTGATAACCATTTTAAACTGGCATGAAATAAAATGTAATGTGTGGCACAAATGGCATTTATAGTCCGTATCTCATATTTCCTTAATGTCTTTTATCTTTGACGGTGTTAAACATGGTGTCACGTGGATGGGAATATGCATGGAAATGATATGCAGATGAGGTTGTGCATAGTAAAACAAGGCGTTGTAAGCTCCATATATGGTGATTTCGGGGAGGAGACGGGGTGGAGATGCACGTACGCACAATCTTCCCCTAACTGGGATTTATAAAGGGATTTTTGCAACCCTATTTGAAGGTCTTTATGACTGATTTTCATTTGTATTTTGAGTCTCTCCAATGTATTGATAACAAACAATGTAGAGATACAATTTTATTCGCTAAAGAGTTGAAGTTACTTGAAAATTGAACGGGTATATGCTGTCTTTTTTTTTTCTTTAAGTATTATTATTGATTTTATTTGATTTATTTCTATGTAATGTAAACCCATTCCTTTGTGTTATCTTTTTGGAGGTCTTGTTAAAGTTGTAAATGTTGCATGTTATGTTTTTAATGTCTAATAATAAAAAAAATTATAATAAAAATAAAGGGATTTTTGCGCAGGTTCTGGCGTACTATCTATCTTTAGGATGAAATCTATGGATTGTTTTATAAATGAGACCCCAGGTCTTCGTAATTGGTTTTCCTAGAGTAATTTAGAGTATTTTGTTGATAATGGTTATGAGAATATGAGAGGAATGTCATTAATTGTCATGAACATAATGCAATGCAAAACTGTCCTAAAACATGTTGCTTATGTAAAATAATTTCATTTTCATTTCTGTTGATTTGCAGGTAAAATATGACTTGGACATTGTCTTGGCAGGTTTTAGGAAGAATGTGTGCTCTGGTGATGCAGAGCATACTTCTCTTTTCAAGCATTTAAAATATGATCTTGTGCCTCCCATTTGTCACTGATATGTGTTTGTTTGTGTTGAAACTCTTTGTAATGATGTACTTTGATGTCACTCCATCTTTCCTTATTACATTTGAGCTTTTGTCTTTTCCCCTGTCCTGTTTATGCCTGGTTCTGTAATCCATCCATTACAGGTCTCATTTTGTCTCTGTTTCTTCTTTTGTCAGGCGTTCCTCTCGAGAGCTTGAATTTTCATTCCCACCAGCTTCTGCACATGGGTCCTACCAAATGGATCTGAAGCATTCCCACTTCTCTACACCTGACTTTGAGTTTGTTGTTTACTGCCACTATCTTAGAAGTGGAGGGAAGCGCTCTTCCTCTTGAGCATACTATAACCCTGGAAGAATGGAAAATGATCTAGTTCCTCTGATTTTCTATCAGTGCTTCTGCATGTGTTACTGTGACCTGGCCTCTGGTTCACCTTGCAGCGGATGTGATTGATATAGTTAGAATTCCTTCTTAGAAAAAATGTTTTCAAGTGTGCAGCTCATTTCCAATGCATGCAGCTTACTTGGTATAGGCAAAAGCTTCCCTCTGTATTTCACAAATGATTTATTCAGATATGTCATTTATAAATTATTGTTTTTTTCTGTCTTTCTTGCTTTTCTGTCTTATATATGTGGCTCCTTCTCTTATTGATAGATGGAATAAATTCTTAATATGAATCATAAGCTTTTGTCAGATTTGTTTCTCTGTGCCACACAAGATATCAAGACTGCAGAGACCTGTATGAAGCTCATTTTTATTCTTCACACTTCGTCAGCTAGCATTTTATTTATTTCCTTTTGAATGATTTCATTTCAAATTCATATTTTATTGTTTGCTTTGTTTTGGGTCTTGCAATCCCTGGCCTAGGAGTGAAGAATACATAAAACACAACCTGGAAATTGGTGTAATGTCTCAACATTTCCAAAACCATCAGTTATTCTGCCATTTTCTGACTGAGAGTGTTGGGAAATGTTACTTTTAAAATGTTCAAATATGTTACAATATTATGTTACTCATTATAAAAATTTAACTGATGTGTTACATCAGTGAAGTTCCTTCAAGCAGTGTGTAATTCTAAAAAAATGTTAACAGCTAATAAAACTATTTTATCTCAAAAGCTCAAGGAAAATGCATTTTTCATTATATGGCGTGAGTCTGAAATAACTATAAAGCATGGACCTCTGTTTATAAGATCACAACTTTCCTATGACTCCCTTTTCTGGGAAATACTTTTAGGGACTAAAACTCTCCTGACTTCTAACTTCTATTTGATACGAAGATAAAACCTGTGTGCTACAAAAAATCTTTGAATTGTGGAAACAAACCCCATATGAGAGAGTACTTTGTCTCTCAGATTCCTCCTGAGCTCTCTGATTTGATTTCTCGGGATGCTTTTGTTTCTGACATTCTGGAGAAATAAAGTGGCAGCTCAGGTGCTTTGGTCGAGAAACACCTGGCACTGAGAGAAAACAAACAGACACAATCAAACAGAAACGTTCCAATCAGACATATAAGACGACACAAATTAGCCAAATACACTATAATATACTACGAGTAGCTTTCATTTGCTTTGTTTTCCAATATTCGTCAACTAGGTTTCGCTCTGTGGTGCTTTTGAATGTAGTAATATTCAAAATATTCACAAATATATAAATATAAATATTATACATAAATATAAATTCATAAACATATCTCAAAGCCTGAGTAAATGTGTTGTATTTATACAATATGTGCCGTTTATCTGTTTCTACTTTCTAGTCATGAAAGAATTCTGAAAAAAAATTTATCAGCATTTCTACAAAA
>NW_015506257.1:376321-395799 GCF_001515645.1 Sinocyclocheilus grahami | reverse complement strand
AAAAAAAAAAAAAAATATATATATATATATATATATATATATATATATATATATATATATATTAAGCAGCGCCACATGAATAAAATACATTTTTTCATTTGAATATATTTTAAAACGGCAATTTAAAATTTTAATAATATTTCAAAATTGGTCAAACAAATGTAGCCATTGTGAACATAAAATAATAAATAAAAAAATCAACAGTAGAAATATGACCTAGACATGTTTCCCTGAAAATCACATTACAGCCTTACAAATCCTGACATTTGTTCATTAAATATTTCTTTGTTTATAATCGGTGTTGTTTTGCAGCTCAGATCGGAGCGTTTGGTATGAGAAGACGGATTATGAGCATCATGGGGGCTTTTGATTACTATTTAGCCCCCAAACCATTCAAGATAACATTGATTTATGTGCCCGGGTAGAAAATATGTGTTTTTATATCCTGTGGGAGAGAAAAGAGAAGAGAAATGGGGCCCTGTCGAGGATTAATAGGGAGTGCTATCATTTCTACACAAGTTTGCCCCAGTCTCCAATCTGGAATCTTACTGTGTGTGGAAAAAGCACCAGAAATAGATGGATTCTCGCTGCCACTTAACAGCCTATAGTTATAATAGCAGGCACCCATGATATCAAATTCCATCAGGGTTATTTATTTACAGTACTGTACGTAGGTTCAATAGCTCATGGTTGAAATCCTGATGGTTTACTCATAGTATAAATGAACATGCACCTGCCTAGTATGTGCCTTAGCACCCTGGAAAGACATATATGAATAGTACAACAGTCCTTTTATGCTGAATGCAGTAGGGTATATTTTGGTTTGCAGAGAATATTTTATACAATATTTCCCATACCAATACATTTATGTGACTTCCCCACATAAATCTGTGGGGAATGGTTAGAGAGTCGGACTCGTAACCCAAAGGTTGCGGGTTCGAGTCTCGTACCGGCAGGGATTTTGGTGGCTATATGAAGTCAAATAAAACTATATTGAATAAATGTGACCTTTTTTAACCTTTTTTTTTTATGAATCCTGACAAAAATGTATAACAGTCGAAACCCTAGGACTAGTTCGCAAAAATACGATTTTAACATAATTGAGAATATTTAGTGAACGGTTTGATTGACAGCAGTGGTTCTTGAGGCAAAGTTGCTCAGTATGAGGATATCTATCAAATGATATGAATATGGTGTGGATGTGTGAAATGCCACGTGATTACAGATGCATAGAACTCAGTAGCGCCAACTACTGGCCGATCTCGTTTAAACCCCGTCCACACAGAGACGCCTTTAGCTGTATACTCATACATTTTGTACTGTATAGGCGTTTCGTCCACACGGATCCGGCGTTTTGGGAGAGTAAAACCGATATTTTTGCGACCGGGTCCTAGAGTGGATAAATCTGAAAACGCCACCCTTGCGTTTTCGTGTGGACAGCGAATCCGTATATTTTCTGAAACGATGACGTCATCAGCCCACGTCTCGCCCCTAGTCAGACACCGCTACGTCACGTAACAGCAACAAAAACATGAGCAAACACTGAACGATTGTCTTTTTATTAACTAACATTAAGACATTAAGTATCGTTCCATGTTCATTTGTATACCGCGCACTAGGTTTATGCGCATAGTCCAAGTCTTCTCCGTTTTTAGTGTATCTCTGTGGCAGAATTACACCGCCACATACTGGTCTGGCAGGTATACTACATCGTTTTGTGTCGGTTTCGTGTGGAAGCAGATATTTCTTGAGACGAGGGGGAAAAAAAAGATCGTATAGGGAAAGCTCTGGCTTCGTGTGGATGTAGCCTTAGAGCCATGAGTCGTACATGCTCACTGAGAGTCGTTCCAATTAAACCTTGTCTAATAGGTGCTCAAACTTCATTGGCCGATGGTGGCCATGTTTTTAGAGATACGCGAATGTCCTCATAGACACTTGTGGCACTTTGGACAAAGACACTGCATACCAATTTTTAAGTTGATTGCACAAATGGTTGCATAGTGTTTAGCTGTTTTTAATGTTTTTTACCTCTTATAGCACCACCAAGTGGCCAAGCTCTGCACTTTTTTTAATTTGACAAAAGATTGAGATCCTACACATGTACTGAGTTTGGTGAAGATATCTCATTCTGTTCAAGAGTTATATCCATTTTAGTAAAAGGTACCACATTCAAATTAATTAAAATCTTGAATGCTTCTTGACAGACTACTGCCAAGTTCAAAAACATACAGAGATAACAATATATATTATCTCTGCATATATATGTATGTCCTAGTCAAGTCAAGTCACCTTTATTTATATAGCGCTTTTAACAATACAGGGTGTCAAAGCAACTTTATAGCATTAAAATAGGAAAATAGTGACAATAATGCAAAATGACAATAGTAAACACTCAATGTTCAGTAAAAAGGCAGTTCATCATTGAATTCAGTGATGATGTCATCATCCAGCTCAGTTCAGTTGGAATAATATCTTTGCAATCAAGTCGACGAGATCGCTGGAAATGAAGTGTCCCCAACTAAGCAAGCCAGAGGCGACAGCGGCAAGGAACCAAAGCTCCATCGGTGACAGAATGGAGAAAAAATCTTGGGAGAAAAAAGGCTCAGTCGGGGGGCCAGTTCTCCTCTGGCTAGTAACCACCCAGAACACCTCAGCAACCCCATAGTGAAACCCTGGCAACCACCCACATTCTAGCATTAAGGTTGTGAATTGTCCCACAGTTTTAATTCATTTGCAAGTGGAATGAAGCGGTTTATAAAGTTTGTGCTGCTGAAAATGAGAAAATACCAAGGAAGCAAAAGATTGAGATAAAGAGGATCTATTTTTACTCTTTGAACCGAGTTTGACATTGAATCAGCACTCTGCTTCGATTTGTCTCTTGTTTATCACAATGGACTCTGTTATTTATATAGCGCTTTATACAATACAGATTGTGTTAAAACAGCTTTACGGTGTTAAACAGGAAAAACGTGTGCTGATAACGCAAGAGCACAATAGAAATCAGTCAGTTTATCAGTTAAAGTCTGTTCATTCAGTAATGTCATCGTTCTTCTCTGGCCAGACGAAACCAGCATGGTGTGGTTTAATTCCAGAATGCAACGCACGTCAGATTGAGCAGAGTACTCGTCTGGTTCTCATGGTCTTGAGCCGATGGCGGACGAGGTCTTCACAGGGGATCTGTCTAGGTGACATGGTCTCTGCTGACATTCAGGGCTGTAGAGGTCATCTCTAGGTGCTGATCCACCATCTGATCTGGATATGGACTGATGCCATTCTTCTTACGATGTAGCGACATCGAGTGTTATGAGAAATGTTCCCAGTTCTGGTTGTCCTAATTAATGCAGCCTAACAATCCTTCAACAGATTTGAATTATAAAAAAGTGATCATGCGTTATGTGTATGCCAGGTTTAAGAGATGGGTCTTAAATCTAGATTTAAACTGACAGAGTGTGTGTCTGCCTCCTGAACCATACTAGGCAGATTGTTCCAGAGTTTGGGCGCTAAATAGGAAAAGGATCTGCCACCCACAGTTGATTTTGATATTCTATAGGTATTATCAAATTGCCAGAGTTTTGAGATCACAGCGGACGTGAAGGACTGTAATGCGATATGAGCTCACTCAAGTATTGAGGAGCTAAACCATTCAGGGCTTTATGAGAAATTAGCAAAATTTTAAAATGTATACCATGTTTAATAGGGAGCCAGTGCAGAGTTAATATGGGATAATCTGGTCGTACATCCTGGTTCTAGTAAGAACTCTAGCTGCTGCATTTTGGACCAGCTGGAGTTTGATTATTAAGCGTCCAGAACAACCACCCAATAAAGCATTACAATAATCTAACCTTGAGGTCATGAACGCATGAATTAACTTTTCTGCATTTGACATTGAGAGCATGGGTCATAATCTATTTAAGATGGAAAAATGCAGTTTTACAAATGCTAGAAGCATGACTTTCAAAGGAAAGGCTGCTATCAAATAGCACACTTACTGTACGTAGGTTCCTAACTGATGACAAAGAATTGACTGCACAGCCATCAAGAGTTAGACAGAGTTCTAGATTACTACATGCAGAGATTTTGGATGTTAACCTTGTGTATTCATTGAATTTAAAGTCATTGCCTTTCAGCTCTCAGTTTTTCTGTTATTTTACCATCTCTTTGTTCACTAGTTTACCATCAGACACCAAATAAGTCGGATCAATTTTGTTGCTTATACTGGTCATGAATTGACCAATATGTAAAGCAACCAAAAACAGTTTATTTTTTTTGGAATAACTTATATATATATATATATATATATATATATATATATAGGCCTTTATTTTAGATTGTTACAAACACTAACACCTTTTCACATTATACAACACTATCTTATGACAGTTTTTCTGTAGTGTATGACTAATATTTTCTTAGAATGTAGCATATTAACTACAAATACACTGCCTAAAACTATAGGCCTAATTGCTCAGAATGTATAGTTTTGTAGACTGTATATGCATATATACACATTACACTGAAATAAAAATGTAAAGCCTGTACAAATATTATAAATCGTGAATATAAATAATTGGGAATCATGTAAAAAAATATAAAATAAAATAAAAACAGTGCACATTTCATTTATCTATTATAACATTTATGTAGTTTTGTTCGCTTGGCTGTTTCATTATAAAAGTCCAAAAATGTGTCAAGTTTTTCGTCAGGTGTCTTTTTTAATTGTTACTTTTTTTTCAGTTGTGATTCAAATGTCCTGCAATGACTTCACAAAATACATACATACATAATTAAAAAGCAACTCCGTCATGACTGTGATAGTTCAGCCAGACAAACACTTTTACTAGTTACACATTACTTGCTGTCTATTCTGATGAATCACTGCCTTAATATCATTTTGTTCTGTACTTTAACTCTCTGAATATCAAAAGTTATCTTTAACGATAGGCCTACTCACCTGTGGCAAAAATTTATCAATCTCTGTGTGCTCGGAAAAGAGAGAAATCAAACCGCATAAAGGGAAAAGATATAGAGTCTGCAACTCTTGTTTTGGATCGAAAGTATCACAGTGTACTAGAATTAGGAAACTGATAGCATCGTATATCTACAACCTGTGATCAGTAAACAGGCAGGTTTTTTACAGAGATAGAGGGATTTTCGCAAGAAAAAAAACGGAATATGTCAGATTTGCTTTGAGATCAGGATTAGTTATTGTCACTGCTGTCAGATGTGGCAACCTGTGATTGTGATTATGTCAAAGGATTACAACAACCAAATCTAATTCCTTTAATGAACTGACAATTATAATTAGAATATGAGTTAGCTCCAATATTTAAAATTGATTTATTATTCTTTTAAATGTTATAAATATTTTGTATTTTCTTTTAATGTGTAGGCCTATTGCTAGGAAAATGACACAAATCAAGGTTTCAAAATTTTTGTTTGCATTGCAAAACATTGCATGCATTGCTAAAAAGCAGTATCTTACCTCCATATTTATCTTGTTTTCTAATACAAAAACCTAATCCTTAAATCAAGATACATTTACTTGAGATGCAAAATGTGTTCATTTCTGAGAAACTGAACAAAATGAAGTGTATGTTTAAAACAAGAACAAATATCTATCAATGGGGAATGGCAACTTGCTTTACTTTTGAATTAAGTAGATTTTTCGAAGCCCACCGGCAAATTTTTATTTTTCAATCATAAACTCGCTTCATTTGATCAATTTCTCATAAAACAAGGCTTCTTATTCTATGTCACATTACATCTCAAGTAAATAGATATTAATTTAAGAATCTTTAGACATTTGCACTGGAAAACAAGACAAAAAAAGCAGTGTTATTTCTATACTAGTGGTTGGGAGAAGAGGTATTTCAGCCCTCAAGCTTTTGTATTTTTATTTATTTATTTTTATTTTGGTAAAATGAATTAAAACGTAATGGAGATCAGTTGGAGGTTATATTTAGAAAAAAGTGTTGCTAATTAAACTCGTTGTGCACTGACTAGACATTTACATTTAGAGAACATATTGACATATTGTGTTCCCTTCTCCCTTAAATTGTATATACTTTGTCTTAAAAAGGTCTTTAAAAAGTTTTACATTCACCTTAATAAAACCTGCAATAACCCTGATAAAATGAACAATAAATAAAACTTATTGTCCCTTCACTTATCATTGGTTTTGGAAAAAGGCAAAAAGATAAATAAATACGAAACATATCAAATAATTTCAGGCTCTGTCTTTTAAACATGTAAAAACCGTACATGTACACTGCATTAGAAACAAGATGACGCAACAAAACCAGTGAAGACCATTCTAGTTTTGTGGTTTAGTAACAAGTTGTTAGTTTGCAGTGCAGACACCGTATTAAACTGTTTGTAGGAGAGAAATAATTGTTTTTAAGCCTCTTCTTCCGGTTTAGTTTGGTATTATCTTTATTGATTTGGAATACAGTACAATGTCACAGGTGGATACATACATTTGTGCACTCGGTAAACACACTTCACAAGGGAGTGTAAGTCCCACTAATAAACATATAAACATATGTATGGCACAATGATTATCCACATTCAAAAATAGTTCATCCCGAACAGAAGTATATTCAGACCTGATAGGAATATCATAGAAATGCCATCACCGTAAACAATATTCTTTATGATCATTTAAAAAAACAGCATAAGGCAAAGTAAGAAATGTCACAGGACAACATTCAACACGCTCTACGTTTCAAGTATGGAAACAGGCCGAAGCACGGCCAAATACTTGTTTACATAAACTAATGTGAGCAGAATTTTTGTGCGTCTCTTTAGAAAAACACAGAAATGTGGTTCACATCTCGAATAAAGCCTGTGTCATATATTGCCATCTCTCTGATAAAAATAATGACGCTCTACATGTATCGGTCCAGTCTTACAAACATAAACATCTTGATAATTTATGTAATTCAAAAAAAATCTGGCTATAATAAAAGTGACTTCAATGCGAAAATATTGGCTACTAAAGTGCTCTACAGATAATAAACTATACTGGTCTGATTAATGAGAAAAATATCCTCTTTTGCACAAACCAACATTCTCATTAAAATCCACAGTTATATGTTCTTAGCATTTGTCAACCCACATTTCCTATTTGTTTTCATGTATTATTTAAATATATACTCAATATTCCCTCCTCAGGAAAGATAACGCAAACAACAAACCTCATAAAAAAATGTATATATTTTTTTTCAGATACCTTTTTGCATGATTCCAAGTAGACATGAAATACTTATATATAATATATGGTTTAATATTTAATGTATATTATAATGAACCATATATTTTGAACGTTTCATTTAAGTTCCAATTAAAAATGGAACATAAGATACATATACAGGTGTCCCCCAGTAACGAGCGTAATGAAGCTTAAGATAAAGAAGCTTTTAGTCAAAATATATGTCCTGTCGGCATCGAACAAGGCAACTTCAAAAAGGCATCGGTTTGCATTTCATTTGTCTTGGGTCTTTTGCCAGCGTATTCAAGTGATAAGTAAATAAGTCTGTACTGCACGGCAAAAATTGTCAGGTAACCTGAACATTTTACTTGATGTGGTAACACCTTAAATTCACTGGTTTTATTAATGTCAAAAATGTAGATTAATTTAAAAATAAATTAAATCTTAAACCTTACATTAACTGTTTTTATTCATGGATACACAAAATAATGTTCTTTTTAGCAGCATCATATGACCCCTTTAAATTTAAACAAACTGGTTTTAGGTCAAATAAAAGTGATTTAATTTAAGATAAAAACCATTTTTATTTTGTATTTAATGTATTATTAAAGATAAATCTATTAAATCTTATTATAATAGGTTATACCAACAAAAGTACTTTTAAGGGTTAGAGCAAGTAGAAATAGATCCTTAATGAAAGTTGCCACTTTTACAGAGTGATACACCTAAAACTAAGCATTCAACACTGCTCTGCTTTTCTTGTATTTCTCTTTTATTAATAAGCAGCTATTGTGAATAATTAATTCTGTTGGATCTGATTTACCAAGCACAAATAAAACTCTGGAGCAGACGGGGTTACCAGCCAATCCGGTAATGATATAATGAGAATTTTCTTATCAGGTTTTTCAATTCTGGATGAGTTTTGAATAATAGCTATTCTCTGGTTAAAGATAATTTGCTATTTCAAGCCATAATATTTTGCTTGCGGCTCAGGAGCATTATTAGCTTTCCCATTTCTAATAATGAATAAGGAATCGTGCCATAATGGGGGAAACCTGTACATTGTTGTCCTGTGACTCCTCTTTGACTGTCACTCGATCATAGTGCTTGTGTGTTTCCATCCGTTGCATATTTCATTTATACCTGGACATCCAAATATAAGAATTTCATGGTGCTGTAACTTACAGCTAAATCAATTCAGGCCCTGGGCAGAATTGAAAACTAATGTTATACCCTGGAAAATGCCCTTCAACAGAATGACACGCTTACAGCTGATACATATTCAAACCCTGACATTCATATTTGAAACATGATTCACACCTTAGATACTCCGTTTTGCTATCATCAAGTCGACCTGCACACAAACTGCTATGATTCTCAGGAAAACACTGGACGGTGTCACGAATGGAACATTCATATGGACATATGAACAATATATTTTGAAATAGAAGTGAAACACTGACATACCACAGTGTTCGCTCTCAGGTTATATTAATACACATATTCCTTACATTGCGAACGAATAAAAACATCATGACCATCCATTTAGGTTTGGTAATAAGCTTAAATGGACATCGATTTGGTTCAAAAACAACCATTAAATAATTTCCTGATATGTCAGAAATCAAATACTCCTTTTATAATGTGTCTTAACGTAATCATTTGGTATTATTTCATGCCAGTCGTGTCATTTCAATTCAAAAGCTTCTAATTATCAACTCTATGTGATAACTACAGTGCACATGTTCGCAAAGTGTAACAGTTACATTTGCACTGCCAAGCATTGTTGATCGTTTACACAGTAAGCCTGAAAATGCATAGTGAGTGTATTTCAGGTGAAAAGAAAATCATTTTGATCCATGTACTGTAAAACACTTAAAGGAATAGTTTTGCCCAAAAACTAAATTTGCTGAAAATGTGCGCACCCTCAGGTTGAGGAGTTTGTTTCTTCATCAGGACAGATTTGGATAAATTTTGCATTATATCACTTGTCCAAACAGCTGATAAAAACATCACAATAATCCATGAATAAGCCACACCACTCCAGTCCATCAATTAATGTCTTGTTTAGACGTTAAAGACATCAACTTTAAAACTGGCCAAAATATGAGTTCATAATTCATAATAACGCTTTGTCCAGGGGAAAAGTCCGTCCTCTGTTGTCCTCTCACATGAAAATCCACCAATATATCTGTTTTGAAATTTTTTGGACTGTTTTCACTTATAAACGGTGCTTGATCTGTGCATATTTCTCTCCTGATTCAGATATTATGGGATATGGACTTGTATTTCAGCCGGAAGCAATGGTTTGAAGTTAAAAACATCCTGATGGATGTGTTTCTTACATTCACTTCACAAGACATTAATTAATGGACTGGAGTCATATGGATTACTTGTGGATTATTGTAATGTTTTTATCAACAGTTTGGACTCTCATTTTGACGGCGCCCATTCACTGCAGAGGATCCATTGGTGAGCAAGTGACGTAATGCTAAATTAAAGGGTTAGTTCACCCCAAAATTAAAATTCTGTCATTAATTACTCACCCTCATGTCGTTCAAAACCCATAATCATGGCAAAATTTTAGCCCGATTTTGCCACGATTTGCTTGACGTAGGGTGTCGTGGGGAACTATAGTGGAAGCGCTTCAGCAATGTTTACACTCTTGTTTTCGGAAGTCAGTCGCTAGTTCCGCCTTCTCGATGACATCACGCGCGTCGTTAAAGACGGCACGTGATGAATGGTCGGGAAGCAACGTGTAGTCTGACATATTTCTTGTCCGCGCCACGACAAGATTTTAGGAGTCAAAATCGTGTAATCTGACACAGTGACTATCGTGTCCGACAAAAATATTGTGTAGTCTGAACCTGGCATAAGACAACACAAATTAAGATATTTTTGATGGAATGTGAGAGCTCTCTGGCCCTGCATAGACAGCAACGCAACTGAAATGTTCCCAGACAGAAACGTAGCAAAGAGATCTGTAAAATAATCCATGTGACATCAGTGGTTCAACTTCAAATTTTGCGTAGCTACGAGAAAACTTTTTGTGCACAAAGAAAACAAAAATAACATAATTTATTTAACAATTCTTCTCCCCCGAGTTACGTCTTCTGCCATTTTGGAGAGTACCCAAAAACGTAATCGGCGTTGTTTACGTTAGGGGGTAAAGCGCGTGCATTAACGTAGTCTGCGTAATCAGCGTTGTTTACACTTAGTGTAAAGCGTGCGTATCCGTTGTGATACTCTCCAAAATGGCGGAAGACAGTAACTCGATTTGCTGTCAAATATGAAAAATTCTGTCCAGTGGAAGCTGTAGCTCATCTCAAAAATATTTCAGTCACAATATTTGGATTTCATCTAAATAAAATGAACTTTTAAGCTGCTCCAGTTTGCGTGTGCATTGTGACCAAAAAGTGTTTGAAAGATAGTATCTTCGCCAAAAAAAGTTTATAAATATGTAGGATTGCAAGAAACCACATCTCCTTTCCAAAACCTAGTGAGATGCATGCCTAGGCAATCTTTTAGGCAGCATACACTCTTAAAAATAAAGGTGCTTCAAAAGGTTCTTCAAGCGATGCCATAGAAGAACCATTTTTGGTTCCACAAAGAACCATTCAGTCAAAGGTTCTTTAAAGAACCATCTCTTTCTTGCGTTTTTGTAATCTGAAGAACCTTATTTCGCCACAAAGAACCTTTTGTGAAACAGAAAGGTTTTTCAGATGTTAAAGCTTCTTTATGGAACCATTTAGACAAAAAGGTTCTTCTATGGCATCGTGAAGCACCTTTATTTTTAAGAGTGTAGGGAAATTCCAAACGTATTATGCCGATTATGCATCACAAATATCCTTCACAGATAAGACAATCTAAGATGTATTGCGACCAACTCCATGAAAGCCCATGAAAGTTGGTGGATAGAATTGAGGGGAATGTGAATGAAAAATGTACTGAAAAGTAATGATACAAATATATTATAACCATACGTATGTCTTCTTTGTGCTATTTAATCAACTGCGAGTTAGTCAAGTCTTTGTGCATTTCACCTACTGTAAGAAGAAGCTGTATTTGTATGTCACACATACACCATCATTCAAAAGTTTGGATTTGAAAGATTTTTTAAAGGTTTTTGAAGCGATTTTCTTATGCTCACCAAAGCTACATTGATTTGAGTGTTTTCTATTTTAATATATTTTAAAATGTAATTTATTCCTGTGATGCAATGCTGAATTTTCATCATCATTACTCCAGTCTTCAGTGTCACATGATCCTTCAGAAATCTAATATGCTGATTTGATGCTCAAGAAAAAAAAAATTGTTTTGCTGTTCTGCTTAACATTTTGTGAAAACTACTTTTTTTTCAAAATCCATGATAAATATAAAGTTAAAAAGAACAGTGTTTATTTGAAATATAAATCTTTAGTAACATTATAAATGTCTTAACTGTCCCTTTTGGTTAATTTAATGCATCCTTGCTGAATAAAATTATTATTTATTTAAAAAATACTGACCCCAAACATTTGAATGGTATGCCTAGATCAAGATATTAAGATTTTTGGGTGGATCTTCATGCACCAAATTCTAATTTAGCCCCTCTATACACCTTACAAAATTAAACAAAATTATGAAATGGTTTTGACAGGAAAGTAATAATAATTCAACTTGTATTTCAGCCAGAGCTGTGCATTAAGAAAGAAAAAACATTCTTACTGTCAATGTCAACCTGGCAGTCCTCAGGATTTTCGATGTGATTCTCCTCGGTCATGATGATATTCTCGATGTCCTTCATAGTCAGGTGGTCACAGAAGGTTTCGTATAAGAGTCTCTTCAGCTCTTCCACAGTCAGCTTCTGCATATCACACTAAAAACAGAGACAAAACCGTATGATTTCATTCTGAAATTCTCTGATGTTTAATTAGTCTAAATGCATTACATTTATGCATTCTGTAGATGCTTTTATCCAAAGCATTAAAGGTATACATTTGTATCAGTTCAGTCACGACCACTCTGTTTGATTAAGATTATTGTAGAGGTCCTGAACATTACTTTGGTGGCAGGCTTCGCTCTGAAGTGTTCAGATTCTGAGCTGTCCACAAGCAAACCTCGCTGAGGTTTGAACCCCCCGAAGCCTAAGCAATTACCAGATTTTTTTTATAGGCAGCAGTTATATAATCCATGCAGAGTAATACAGTACTGTAAATGAAATTGGACAGATTGAGCAACGGTGAGCTGAGATGAGATATCTCTGTGGAGAAGCAGTTATGTGATCATGTATCTGTATAAGGAGGAGCTGGGGATGGAGGACGGGTAAGCATATGTCTGTGAGTACGGATGCACTTATTTATCTTGTTAACTGATAGTGGGAGGAGTTACGATCAGCTGAGCATTCAGTCGCTCAAACTACATTTCATGCATCCATGCAACTTGAGCAAACTTTATTAAAAGTCAAAATTAAACAGCATATGCAACCCATTTTATTTCTATAATGTCTCATATTTCATGATTTTGTCCTTTAGGTATTAATTGGATAATTAAAAGTGGACTGAAGGACATCTTTCCAGAAAGTTGTTTTGTTTTGCATACATTTTGATTACAAAGACAAGTATCTTTCCTTTGAAACAACATGCACTGATGGATTTCTGACCAGGAATGTTTCGTAAAAAAGTAGATGAGGTTGATTTAGATTTCAGTACACATATACAATATATATACAGTATATGCACATATTCATAGCTCTGAACTCATAATCACACAGAGAGACGTTTACGAGGGAGACCCCCGTAGCTATTTGGGGTCAAACGCGCTGCTAAAAAATGCACCAGCAGCGAGCTGTGATTAGAGAAGCAAACCCTTTGGGGGAATCACCATATGGTCCGTACAAATGATATTCTGCTCTTCTCACTCGCAGACATGCAGTGGAAGGGACTGTTATGAAATCTATTAATGAATCTTGCTTAAAGTCATCATGTCACATAACAATATATCTGTACTGAAATGTATTCAAATATGCAAATTTGGCTCATGTTTACAGGATAGGAGGCAATTCCCATAAGGTGATTCATGTCTGTTTGTTGGATTTCATAGACAGCATTGAAAGTGTATCTAATCTGGTTTCTGTGTGTGACAGGGACAGACGGAAGCAGCACACTTTGTGCCTGTTGTCACTTGGAATAAGACAGGAATGGCTAATAATCACCTTCCAGAACACAGAGTCAAAATTGGTTCCGTTGAACTTGTCAGGCATACCGGCAGCCGAGAGTTTGGGCCCCAGGAGAGTAACAAATTCCTCAAAATCCACCTGGCCGTCTCCTAAAAAACAGAGCGTGACGTATTAGATGCATTCTGAACTGAACTGAGAATGCCTGCAGTGAAAATTCCTGCAATTGAATCAAATTTGCATTGAGGAATCAACGTGATGTAGAAGTGTAATTTGAATTTAATAAAGAATTAAAATGGGATGAAAATAAATCATATTCCTGCAAAGTCTTTTAATAATATGAATTACCCATAAACATGTTATCAAAAGCTATCAAATAGAGTTTGTGAAAAGCTAATAATTCATTTAATCCTAAAAATGAAAAATGACAATAAATAAACAACTTAAAAACAAAACAAAATCTAAATGAAACACTTACTAAAAATGTTAAAAATTGTATTTGTTTATCTGCATGCCTTGTCACCTTACCAGCATCAGGAGAACTGTGAACATTACTGAAATGTTAACTTAAAATTTCAGGGGGTAAATATTAAGTAAATACTGTATTTTAGGTCAAAAGGTTGACGGAGAAAAAAGTTTGGGAATCCTGGAAATCGAGTATTTCTAGAAACATTCGATGATTTCAATAATCAATACCACCAACAGAATTTTGTTGTTAATTAATATTAATCGTATTTAATATATATATTTTTAACAAATTAACTTACATGTAATGGACCATGGCAGGAGAATTTTGTGATTAAAATGACACTGCTTTGATGACTGTGTTAATAGTCATGTCTAATCAGGTAAGACAAAATTATTTCACATATCTGAGAGTAAACAGCTGTAGTTAAGCAATGACAATTAATGATAATGATTATTATGTAGTTAAATGAAACTGCTCTGTTAAAGGATTATTTGCAATTCACAAATATTCAACAGTCATTGTTTATTATTTGTGAACTGCAATTCAATAAATTCCTTTTCCTGTGACACTCCAGTTTGACATCCTGGCCAATTCACATTCAAACTCATTAATTAAGATGAAGCAAATTTCCATGCCTGAGTTTCCATGCCAGACTGATTAGTTTATCATTTTTTTTCTCTTTCTCTCTTTTTTTTAGCTTCAATATTTTTAGTGTCAGACTGAGTGTAAGTTCATGGAGTGGGTTTTATCTAGCTGAAGACTACATCTTCATCTACAGCCATCAAAGCACCGCTTTCGCCTTCAATTCATTTCAAGATGCCTACTGTGAACAGTGTTCTCATTATTAGCAAATGCATAATCCCTATGTCTCCATGCATTGTGAAGAATATGATAGTTTGGAGCAATAAAAGATTACAGTTATTTAGCTTCTTTATTTGTTGAATATCTGTCAATTGTGCTTGGTATCCCTACAGCGACCAAAAAATGCATCTGATTGGTGTCTGGCGGGCTTCCTTAAAGGGATACTTCACTGAAAATTGAAAACACCCTTATGTTGTTCCATACTTTTATCTTCTGCAGAACACAAAAGACAATATTTTGAAATAAAAACTTGGAGATATCTCTTCTTTTCTGTTCCTCAGAATACAAGTTTGGGATGACACAAGCAAATGAGCACATATTCACTAAATATTAACATTTTTGGATGAACCGTCTCTTACTATTAAAAAAATCATAATTTTAACTGTAAAAAAGTGTAAACATGCTACAGTAAAAAAAAACTGTAATTGGTTAATGCTATAAATTATCTCACTATATACAGTATATTTTAAAAACTGTAATATTATGTTTTACAGTAAAATACTGTTAAATTTAGTTTTTGAAAGTCATCTTATACTTAACAGTGAAAAATCTCAAATTGTCATTCCCAGAAATCCCATTTGATGTTTTTTCACTGAAGTAACTGTTTCTTCTTAGTCTTTAGTTATCAGTTGTGTACATTAGAGTTTTATATTACATCTTACGTTGTTAAAATATTACCATGATGGTGTTTTGTATTTGTGTGAAACTGTGCACCTTCTATATATTAGTATTTACTTCAGCTTGTGGAAAAGCTACCTATGATAATATTTGATGTATAATGTTGCTTTTTCATTAACACCTGTGTTTTTATGGTGGTTGTCTGTTTATTATACAGGTTTAAAAAAAATTTAAATTTCTACCCGCCTTTCCCTGGCAGCATTTAAAAAAAAAAAAAAAAGTTGCCAGCCACGGCCAACATTTTTAATCATTTTCACAACATTTTCATGGTCCCCAAAATATTGTGTTGTAAAAGATAGAACAGGCCCACTGCTTTTAAACAAAACCAAACGTTTTCTTCTAGCTTCATGCATATATTTTTTTAAATCAACACTTGAATGTAAGTTTCATTTTGAAAAAGCTACATTTTGAACAAAAAGCTGAGAAAATTGCATTTTTTTGTAAAAGTCTACTTTTGGATCGGATTCAAAACGATGATCTTATATGCTGTTTAATGCTTGATGATCACGTTATTTTACTTATGCACCTGCTTACATACGTGGCCACTTGTTTCTGCTTTTTCTTTGCCATATTTTGATCCAGACATTCAGTATTCTTTCAGAAGATGCGTAATAGCGCCTCCTAGCGTATAACAGTGAAAATACAGAAAGCTGGAAAATTCTGTCAATGGTGGGGAAAGATTTAATAAAATATATTACTTTTTTATTGTAAATTGAAGTTCAATCCATAAAACCTAAAAAGTTGCTACGGTACTTTGCACGTTCTGGCTGCTGTTTTTTTTTTCTTTTCCCCCAGCACATCAGCGTCCCATGCTGAGGGAGACTAGCTAGCTATTCTGGTCTTTTCATCATGGCACTCCATTCACAGTCTTGTGCATGTGTCTCCTCACCATCCATGTCGAGTCTTTGAATGATGACCTCCAGCTCGACCTCATTGGGCATGTACCCTAGAGAACGCATGGCCATGCCGAGCTCCTGCTTTGAGATGAAGCCATTCCCATCTCGATCAAACACCTTAAATGCCTCCCGGATTTCTGAGGAAGACAGCAACACACAGATATGTAAGACGGTGCTTTATATGTCCAATGTTAAAACTATTACTCTCTACAACATTGTTATAAGAGACAGATATTCAAATCATCACACCCAAGTGGCTCAAAGAAAAGGGATGATTGCAGTATATTGATTTTTCACACAATAATGCACTTTCAAATTCAGCAGAGCGCAGTCCTTCTTGACTTGATTGATTTAAAACAAAGGAACAGGATGATTTCCGTTGCATCCGAACAGGCTTGTTAAAAGACGTTAAAATGCCGCAATACATACGGTTGGTTGAGCCAACTTGTTTCACCGTATATGTGTTATACATCATCATTAAGTCATTTGCAATTTTCCACTTGTCACACCATGATGCCAAATTCATAATTATGAAATATGAGCCACTCTGGCTGCAAGATATTACTATAAATCCAGATAATATATTCAATACTGAGTGTGAACAGGAGTATTTACTACTGTGCTTTGCTCACTGTGCTGTAGGTTTGATAAATGGCTATTTGGACATGGGGTCCAAACAAAAACAGCATATTAAATCTATCGCTCCTCTGAGTGAAGGAAATTAGGGAGGAAATATGAGAGAAATACAAGAAATGATGGTACTGCGGTCCAAATAAGCCAACAGCAACAGATGGTGAAAGCAACTTTACTCTGCATTCCAGTGGAAGTAAGCAGATTTCAAACGGAAGCGAAGTCTGGGCTCTAATTTGCTCAATTCAAAGCAAAACAATTTAGCTGCAAGCAACACATTTGGAGGCCGGGAAAAAGAAATGTTTTAAAGAAAACTAAGATGGTTCTAGGATGCCCTATCAACCAGACGAGAGAAAACTCAAACTGAATATTCAGAGTCATTAGCATTTGATTGTAATGATTATTAACACGTTCATTAGGCAGTCGTGGCCTAATGGTTAGGGAGTTGGACTCGTAACACAAAAGACACGGATTCAAGTCTCTGTACCGGCAGGGATTGTACGTGGGAGAGTGAATGACCAGCAAAAAGTGCAGACCACAAATTCCCAGAATGGGACACCATACTAGACTACACTTCACTTATTCAAGAAGCTCAAAAAGTAGATCATAAGTGTATGAAACACATTAACAACCAGAGGTGGGAATTATTTTAGTCATTTTTAAGAAAGAAAAATGCAATTTAAAGGCACAATATGCAATTTTCGCTGCTAGAGGGCGCGTATTCAAAATGAACAAATAGACAAAGGCGTAGTTTGATGACGCGTGACTGAGTGTGGAATCATGGGAGTTGTGGTCTTCATCCCAACAGCCGATGCAATCCGACGGGACTCGGGCAGAAATCATGTTCATAGATGAGCTAATGATTTATTAGCGTAGTAGAATGAAGCAGGGTGAGGCTGAAAGCCGTCGAAGCGCAACGTGGCCGCTGAATGAGCGTGACACGCGGCTCGAAAGCAGCGGAGCTTTTATTATGCCACAGTCGACCACTTCCACTCCTTCCGGTCGTGCATATGTGGGGTAAAGCAGCGCTGTTTTATCATACTAGATATGTTTGAAAGTTCTGTTATAATGCTACTCTGTGCGGTCGTCACCGGTCTATTAAAACGCACAACATATTAAAGCGTCTTTGGTTTTTCCATGTTTTCTACAAAACAAAACCGGAAATCGAGGGGTTGTGACGTCATTGGTAGGCGGCACAATAACACTATGGACACGCTCCGTGTCACTAGATAAAATAGCTTATTTCTCTGGATTTAAACATTCTTCGAAACATTTGGGATAATGTAAGTACACAAGTCAGCAAAATATATAACACTGTTCTAGTGGTTTTTGGATATTTTGATTAAAAAATCTTACATATTATGCCTTTAATTGTCAAAAGATGAGATAGTTTTGATGTTTAAATAGACTTTTAATGGCTTTCAGATGTTTCACAGATGCAATCCAATAATAGGCCTTAAGCATATATTTCAACAATACTAAACAAACAAACAAAAAAAATGTAACTACATGGCTAATTACTTTGAACAACCTGTAACTGGGTCAAAGATGAAAAGGGGTTTTCAAGCATCAAAACAATACACGTTTAATACAGCTTAAATGTTATTTGTACGTTAGAATGTCTTGTTTATTTTTTTTCCTGAGCAAAAATAATGACTATCATAGATTTTTACCATGATTTACAGAAGACATCCACTAAAATGTCATTCAGTGTAACAATAGTTCAAATAACAAAAGAACTTGTCAGGCATATTCAGGACAAGAGTCATTAAACGATGGAACATTATTTCACCCGCATTTTGAAATTTTATTTTATTTTGAAAAGTTATTTGACACATTAAAGCAGACACTTAACTTGCATTTAATATGCTTTTTATGTATATAAAATCATTTTTGCTAATTTAATTTGATGTGGACACCAAAATGAGAGATCTTGTCTTTGACCCGAATATACAGCGTTTGATTAACTAAAGTTTTAATATACTAAATATACTAAAGTTTTAATAATAATAATAATAATAATAATATAAAAAATACTAAAGAATCAATTTTAATGGTATAAAAGTTAATAAATGTTGTGCAGTATGTTTATGTGTATTATAACATTGTAAAACACAACAGGCCTCTTGTCTGAATATATTCTGATTGACAGACAGGTCTGCCGGCCTCCGCTCACTCTAGCACGCCGTGTGTGACGCTGTGTTTCGTTGTGAAAGCAAAACTACTTTGTTTGGTCTTCCAAAAGAGGACACGACTAGAAATCAGTGGTTAAGTTGTATTTACAACACTGTTCCAGAACACTTCATCCCAAATATTCAGATGTGTGCAGCACATTTTATGGAGGACTGTTTCCTGATCCTGGGAGAGTAGACTACAATGCCGCCTGTTCTGACTCACAGACTGTAAGTAAGTTTTCATATTTAAAGGATTTGCCACTTATGATTCAAACGCGAGTTTTGAGCAGTGTAGAGTAGCGCTTGTTGTTTGTCATTTCTCCGATCACAAATGCAGACATGGTTTTATGTTTACGTGGCACGATGCAACGCAACACATAAAAAGACAGTATAAGTCATTATAATC
>NW_015506257.1:361768-376217 GCF_001515645.1 Sinocyclocheilus grahami | reverse complement strand
TTCACTTGCAGAACGCAAGCTTCTAGAGGCACATAACTCTGAAGTAATGAATTTAGGTAAAGGGGTGCAGAGCCAGTGGTGGTTTTGTAATGCCTTGAATTTAATGCGAGCAGCTACTGGTAGCCAGTGCAAACTGATAAACAGTGGTGTGACGTGAAAACAGAAAACTGACTTTCACATGACTTCCCAAATTATGGTCACACTTTATTTTAAGGTCCAATTCTCACTATTAACAAACCATTAACTACGACTTTTGCCTCAATAAACTCCTAATTTGGTGCTTAATTAATATAATAGTTTATATAATATTAATATAATAGTTAGTAAGGTAGTTGTTAAGTTTAGGTATTGGGTAGGATTAGGGTTGTAGAATATGGTCATGCTTTATAAGTACTAATAAACAGCCAATATGGTAATAATAGACATGCTAATAAGCAACTAGTTAATAGTGAAAATTAGTCCCTATACTAAAGTGTTACTCAGATTTTTAAAGATGTGTATCAGCATTAGTTTTGACTGACTGATTTGCTTTTAACCTTTAGCTTTCAACTTAATTTGAGAAATGAGACGTGTACCCTTGGAATGTCATTGCGTAATGAATATATGATGCTATGTAGGAGTTTGGAATAGAGAATCAGGCCTACACCTCTCAACTCAGTTTAAAAAAACACGATGTGTGAAATGTGGGGAATTTCAGAAACTACCAAGGCTCTATAGTGGACTCAACAATGTTCATTGTGCAACAAAGCTTTTGGGAAACCCACCTCTGCCTGTTGCTAGGCAACTGCACAATTGTTCCAACCCACCATTGCAAGGTTTGTGATTAGACCACAGCCCTTCCAGAATGATAGCGCACACTTGTCACAGTATATCAAAAAGTTGTACCCGTTCATAAAAATAGCAGTTTCTATAAAAAATAATAATGATATCTATGAAATTCAAGCATGTACCTAAAAAATAATCCAGTGTGGCATGTGTTTTCAACAACGTAATAAAAAAAAAAAACAGCTTTTCAGAATATTTAAAGGAACAGTTCACCCAAAAATTTAAAATTGCTGAAAATGTATTCACCCTCAGGCCATCCAAAATGTAAATGAGTTTGCTTTTTCATCAGAACAGATTTGGAGCAATTTAGCATCACCTAATTTGCTCTACAGTGGATCCTCTGAAGTGAATGGGTGCCGTCAGAATGAGAGTCCAAACATCTGATAAAAACATCACAATAATCCAGAAGTAATCCACACCACTCCAGTCCATCAATTAACATCTTGTGAAGTGAAAAGCTGCATGTTTGTTAGAAACAAATCCATCAAGCCTTCATTTCATTTCTCTCCTGATTCAGACGAGACAACCTTTTCACTGGAGAAAGCAGTATTATGGATTATGGAATAATTTTAGACGGAAGCAATAGTTTGAAATTAAAATGTCTTAACAATGGATTTATGTATTACAAACCGGTATCTTTTCACTTCACAAGGCATTAATTGATGGGCTGGAGTGGTGTGGATTACTTGTGGATTATTGTGATGTTTTTATCAGCTGTTTGGACTCTCATTCTGACGGCACCCATTCACTACAGAGGATTCATTGGTGAGCAAGTGATATAATGCAAATTTTTTCCTAATCTGTTTAGATGAAGAAACAAACTAATCTACATCTTGGATGGCCTGAGGGTGAGTACATTTTCAGCAAATTTAAATTTTTTGGGTGGAAATTATATTTCTGTCATCATTTACTCACCCTTATGTTTTTCCTAATTCGTATGACTTTCTCTTTAACTGGAAACACAAAAGAGATTTCAAAGAATTTCAAAGCACATTATTGACAAGGATTATCAGTGAAAAATTATTTAAGATATCATATTCACTTCAAAAAACTTCCAATATAGCACTCAAATCACATGGACTACTTTTATATGCTGCTTTGCATCGTTTTTGGAAAAGGAAAGTTTTTGATTGTGTTTTGCAAAAGAAAGAAAATCATACAGGTTTGGAATGACATGAGGGTGAGTAAATTAATTCAAAATGCATAATTTATCATCACATTGCAAAGCTGCATCAGTGACTGTTTTCAAATGACTAGGTTTCAAAATATTCATCATTCAACTCCATCAATCAGGTAGATTTGAACAGCTAATGTTTTATTTACTGTTTTGATCAAAATCAACCAAAAACCAATGTGCCTTGACCCACACCTGCGTTATAGTTTACATAATTACAACTTTCAGCCCATTGCACATGCAATGTTCATAAATAGAATTACACTTTTTTTGTCTTTGAAATAACACAGAAGATGTTTTTCTGCAAATTTAGTGGCATGAGGCAACAACAACAATACAAGACCTCGAGTGAACTCAAATCTCTTGTGAGGACAGATAGCAATCCGATTAGGATTGCCACAGGTTTCCTTGGAGTGAAAAACATTTTGATTAGGGAAGCCCATGCCAGAGCACAACGCATTGCCAGATACTGTGCTGTGAGCTCTTCTGTCAATATTTGTGGCACAATCCGGATTAAAACAAAATATATATTTTAAAAAATTAACTGCTTCATGTTAAATAGCAATACTTTGTACATGGAAAACAATAGCCTTATACTAATGTCACACATAATGTCTTGAGGCCAATCATTTGAAATGAAACTATGTGTATTTTAATGTTTATCTCCTGTTCCCATGTACTGCTAAATACTTTAAAAAACAAACACAAAATATTCAGTTGTACTGAAACCATACCATTTATTTACATAGTATACAAACTTTTTTAAATTTAAATACGCTTTAAGATAACTGTAACACAAATATTAACAGTAGTGTTATTTTAGTATTATAATATTATTTTATTTATATACTATTAAAATATTTATTAATATTTTGAATGAGCTTTTTTCAATTTTCATTTTAATTTCAGTAATTTAAGTTTGAGTATGGTGAAACGTCCTCTGTTATGAGTTGATTTATTTGTATTTGCTATTTTTAAGGCTTGATCTCGTTCTTTCATGAGTTTTATAATGTCTGGGTTAATCCAGGGTACAGTGTTTTTGTGTTGTTTGTGCTTGATTTTTTGTGTGAATTCCTTAATAGTTCTCTCAAACTTTAATTCAGTTTGATTAATTTTAGCACTTCAACTAATAATAATTTATTTCAGTTAGTTGCCGAGGCAATCTAATTTTTTAATCTTCTATTGTTACTTTGTGAATGGAGCTTTATTTCAGTTTTAATGTTTATCTCCTGTTCCCATGTACTGCTAAATACTTTAAAAAACAAACACAAAATATTCAGTTGTACTGAAACCATACCATTTATTTACATAGTATACAAACTTTTTTAAATTTAAATACGCTTTAAGATAACTGTAACACAAATATTAACAGTAGTGTTATTTTAGTATTATAATATTATTTTATTTATATACTATTAAAATATTTATTAATATTTTGAATGAGCTTTTTTCAATTTTCATTTTAATTTCAGTAATTTAAGTTTGAGTAATTTTACGTGCTTTTATTATTTTAATTATTTTTTATATTTCTACATTTTTTTTTAAGATAATGTCTTTTAATTCAGTTTGATTAATTTTAGCACTTCAACTAATAATAATTTATTTCAGTTAGTTGCCGAGGCAATCTAATTTTTTCATTTTCTATTGTTACTTTGTGAATGGAGCTTTATTTCAGTTAACAAAATTGATACAATTTTAATAGTTTTAGTTTAACAATAACAACACTAATTAACTCTAACATATACTGACATTTATATTTCTCTATTATTTCAACCACTTTCTTCTCATCTCAAACCACATAAATTCACTGAAGACATCCTAAGGGATCACCAAAAAACACACGCTATGCTAGCTCTACTAATGTGTCATTCTCTGATGTTGTTTACTTCTGAATATGTGTACTAACTTTATTGCAAAATATTAAATAAATAAAAACAGTCAATGTTTGCCTGATATTTTATAACTGTCATCCAAGTCCCCACACAGAACTAGTCAAAACACTGTTTTCCACTTTGGGGAACAGATGCATATATAAAGTCCTGGACAAGGAGTAGCTATAGAAGAGAGATGAATGAAGTTTTCTTCAAAAAGAGCTAATTAATCACTTTCCTGTGCTAACTTTCTCTTTGTGAGCACTTTTATAGAGGGATTAAACTGACATATTCAAGACAGAAAGTGCAAATCACTGCACAGAAAGATAGAGATAACATATCCATACTTTTCTTTCTGTCCTACAGTGAGATAACGGATGTACAGAGAAGAGTTGAATCCCGTTTCAACTCCCTCTCACGTGGCAATCATATCTGATGACCATGTGCTCAGGGGTTTTCCAATGCATTATGACAGTAAGAAACTATGTAACTATGGTGTTGAATTTTACAGATTTAATTTTAAAGACCAAATATTCTTCCATATAAAGTATTGCTGCTTACTTAAATGTCTGTTCATTAATTGTCTGCTATTTACATCATTACTATTTTGTTCCAAAATTATTTAAAGAAATATTTAAAGGGGATGTCGGTTACACTTTACTTGAAGGGGTGTGCATAAGACTGACATGACACCTTCATAATCATGACATGACACCTACATAATTATGACATGACACATGTCATGAATATGAAGGTTTTTTATGCATGTTTATGACAACTGTCATTAAGTGTCATTCGCTCAGTTATGTAATTTTTAATGCAAAGATGACATTGTTTGAGATGTCTTTGTTATGGGCTTTGGTTGGGGTAGGGGTAGGGTTAGGTCAAATAATGTCATATTTGCATTAAAAATGACATAACTGAGCGAATGACACTTAATGACAGTTGTCATAAACATGCATAAAACCTCCTTCGTATTCATGACGTGTCATGTCATGATTATGAAGGTGTCATGTCAGTCTTATGCACACCCCTTCAAGTAAAGTGTTACCGGGATGTCTAATGCTATTCAATGCATTCTGACTTATCTACAGTGTTAAAGTCTCACATGCTAAACATGACCAAAGTCGTACCAAATGACAGAGTATTTCTGTGCCAAATACGAACTCCTTCAGGGTTAGTATAAATTTCAGAAAGTTTTTTTTCCGAGTATGGCCCTGTATGACATAAAGGGTGGAATTCCGTGTATGGGCTCTTCTCCCGGAAGAGTGCACGTGCACACAACCACAGCGAGAGCAAGAGCAGCCCATCAATGTGCTTCGTTTGGGTTACGGAAGACATTGGCAGCGCTGCACAGGACTTGCTTGAGAAGGATGTCACCAAAGAAGTGTGTTTCTGGTTGTGAGGGAAAGATAAACTTGTTCAGCTTCCCAAAGAACCCAGCGTTAAGGGAATTATTTATGTCGATGTCTCTTTAGCGTTGACTCTTTAGCTCCGCCCACAGCACGCCTCCAGGAACTCGACTGTTTTCGGTGAAAAGCGGTACAGCTGTAAAGACAAACTAAAGACTCTTCAGAGATATGAAGGATGCAGTACTACTCTGTAGCGTCTGGACCAATCAGACACACCATTTGTCATTTGATTTAACAAATCAATTATTCATTAGATTAACAAATCGTCACAGTCCCCTCACCCAATAAACTGGATGCCAGGATGTCTGCAACACACATACCCTTCAGGTCATTGTGTATATTATTGCTGTCTTGTATATTATCTGTTGTATTGTAGACTAGTTTATGCATGCTTATGATAGAACCACTCATTCATGTAACCTTACATTTAACGTGTTTGGTCTCTATTAATTCGTATTTGGATGATCTAATTGCGAGTGTATATTGTATGTTTATACCTACGCAACATATTAGTGTTCTAAGAAGCTTTAGTAATTTTGATCCAAGTTTCATATGCAAATTACCATGCTTTCAAACAAAGGGTCATAAAAACTCCCCAGTATCTCAAAACTCCCACTTGGGATTCCGGACTTTCTCATTGGACAAGCCCATCTTGAGAGGCGTGAATCTTTGCAGACTTTAAAGGCCTCACTTTATGTGACCCGCCCAGAGTCGGTGGTTCGGTTAGATTCTAAGATGAAGACATGAGCTAGAACGCTTCTGCAACCCCCTAAGTACGTGCCAGGCTTCGGCCTTGTCTTTTCCATTCAACAAGATTCTCTGACTCAAACTGGTTCTTTTTCATAAACCAATTTCAGCAAAGATCAACTGGAACCTTCAGATTAAAGCTACAAGCTCTTTGTAGAATTGTACAGTAAGAAAGTTATTTCCCTTAACCAGGAAATTAACGTTCTTAGAATTGACAGACAGCTGACCCTGAGAGGTCAGCTAAATATCTACAGCGGATCTAAATATTTATAATGAATTATAACTAGTTATGATTAATCATTCATATTTCCCCATGAGCTGATTCGCTACAACTCTATAGGTACTCAAGATTAAAGGTGCAGTAGGAGATCTTGGAAAATTATAACTTTAGCCTGATAGCACTGAAAGCGAACGTCCCACCCTCCCTGCAATCGCCGTCCAAAGCCACGCCCCATGAACGCATTTATACACTCACAGACCAGAATACCAGAGACAACATTACTACAATAGGCTACATCAGCGTTTCCTAACGCCAGCCCATGTTCCGAAGTGAAGTAAACTTCAACGGATTTCCCCTGCTCAGGGAGGAGGGAGCAATGAACACTGTGTAGGGATCATATGGATCGGAACACAGTTCATGCATGTGGCTCACTTCTAACGAGCTGGTTATCTGAATCGCAAGGACTGGAATTGGGAACCGTTGGGCTACATCATGTGTCATTCACCGATGAGAAAACTTTAAAAGTACTACAATACCAGGAAGGAAGATCGGGTTGTTGATGTTTGTCTGCCATTCTCGCTCTGTCTGCACAGCGTGCGTGAACGCACTGATGACGTATCTTGTCTGCGCGAACTGGATGCGCAGAGGTATGCAGATACATACGTTGACAGGCAGGTAGGAAAGCCAATTAAAACCGAGCGTTTTGATTGGACGAACATTTCTTGGTCCTACGCCTTCCACAGAATATATAAATACAGATAAATAAATTTAAACCATTTAACTTAATGATTGCTATCGGGATGTGAAGAGACTTTCAACCAGCATAACAAAAAAAATTTCTGAAGACAATCACCTATTGCACCTTTAACATGAGATTGGCAGAAACCGTGTGCGTTATGTCCGCTTTAAAGTCCTGCCAGCATTTACTCACTTTTATGTCATTCTGATTCATATAATTTATAAAGATGAGCAGAATGTTTACACTTCTCATTTCCATATAGTTTCAGTAAATGTGGACATCATTTGGACCAAAATTCGTATATCTTTATCATTTTCGTTATTTTTAGAGTTTGACTCTGCATACCTTTTCACGGTATGAAAAAAAACAACGTGAACATTCTGCATAAATCTCTTCTTTTTTTTTTTTTCAAATAAGTTTGAAATGACATGTTCTGAGTCAATGATTGTATAATAAAATCATGACATCCCACACCAACAAATCACAAAGTGTTCTGATCACATTCTGCCATCAACTTCAAATGCCCTTTGCTGTCCCTTTATTGTCCTGGGATTTTTACTGATATTGAACCTCTGTGTTTAATCCCTGTGCACCTTCCCTTTAAAAGTCCTGGGAGCTTGAAAGGGCTCACAGGATCTCTATCATCTGAAGGCAGGGTGCTTCTAATACACGCTGAAGCCCTGTTTGATGTATGAAGGTGCAGTTGCACTTAAAAGCTGTAATGTGTTCTCACAGTTCTCATATAGAGATGTTATTGAAAGAGAAAGACATGAAAATGCATGTGTGGGGTTAAAGAACTGTCAAGCACTCAACACAAACTGCTTTCTTTCTCTCAAACACACTTGCAAACAAATTACGCAAGGAAGACTTGAATATAATCCATTATGTATGCAATGGCTCACTCATTAGTTTTTAATTTTAAGTTATTCATCTATTATGAATAGACAGACCGACTGATAGAGCGATAGGATGGATGGACGGACGGACAGACGCAGACAGACAGACAGACAGACAGACAGACAGATAGATAGATAGATAGATAGATAGATAGATAGATAGATAGATAGATAGATAGATAGATAGACAGACAGATAGAGCATTCATTCATTCCAGCAATACTTTTAATGACTCCACTCCCACACTTGGCAATTCCCGTCAGCTATATTCCATAATCTCTCATTTCCCCCGGTGGAGATCATCAGCGGCGTCCGTCCCCCTTCCACAACAGGCTTCCCTCAAATTAGCTCTTTATGTAAAACTCTTAAAAATCAATTTATTCAGAGACAATCTTGAACTTTGTGGGTTGACAATGAGAACGTGTCTTTATACTAGCGTGTCTATCTGCGTCTATGCCTGTGTGTGCATGGCCTCCGGACTATTTTTAAACATTTGTGGCAGGCTTAATCCATCTTGTGTGGTGAGCGGGCACAGCAGATCTGAATATTACACTAACCATATTTTAACAAGACTCTGGAGTATTCACATAAGCATTAAATACAGTGTTGGGCCGCTGTGTTGGCGGGTGGTTACTCTTGTTTTGCATTCTGATCCTGTAAACCTCCAGAGGAGGCTAAATCACACAAGGTTTTGGGGTTGTGGGAAAGCAGTTGTGTTTGCCTCCCAGTCACCTGAATAAAGGCATCTAAAAATGGGAGTTAAGCAGTGAAATCCATCCCTACTCTTATCATGTTTCACTCTTATGCTTTATCATGTTTGAAAACATAAGGTCAGTGATGATAAAAGACTATCTAATCAAAGCAATTTTCAAGATTCCACTGTAAAATAAAGATAAAAAGATTAATGGGTGAATTCATTGAGGATGAATTGTGTCTGCTGATGGCTCTGTTTATTTGCAAGCACTGTCTGCCTTGTTTTATTGTCTGATTCACTAAAGGAATTGTGCAAATCAAGTAACGGCATAACACGGCACAAAAGCTGCACCAAACGCAATTTGTATGGCACAATTTCTACATAAAATGGTCCACAGTCAGTCAGAGCCAGAGTGCAGAGGTTAACATCTCTCCAGATTTTCCTGTCACTCTCCACTATATAATTAAATTAAAAAAGAGGCAAAAGTCACAAAAATGAAAGCATAAAAGCTGCAAAAGTTTTTAGTGGTGTTTCAAAAGGAAAAAAGAAAGAAAATTCATAAACTTTCATTGAAGGACAGACCTAGTTATATCTAGTGATGAAAATATAACGTGTTGTGGGTCAGCATTTATAACCTAGCAACTGTATAACAACACTCTCCAGCATCTAGTGTTGGGAGTAACGCATTACAAGTAACGCAAGTTACATAATCAGATACATTTTTTTCGAGTAACTAGTAAAGTAACGCATTACTTTTTAATTTAAACAAAAATATCTGAGTTACTTTTTCAAATAAGTAATGCCAGTTACTTTGTTGCCAGTTACTTACTACTTAATGAAAGTGCTTTTACATTTGCCAAAAATATAACTTTTATATTAAAAACAAACAAGTAAGCCCAGCCCAGATGAGAAAAGGTAACATTACTTTCCATAAAAAGTAATGCAAGTAGTCACTTTTTTAGAGAGTAACGCAATATTATAATGCATTACTTTTAAAAGTAACTTTCCCCAACACTGCGAGCATCATAACTTCTGCTTGGCAATCAATTAACACTCACATGTTCTTCAGCCACTAGCAGTACCAAACCTTTATGCACTTGTTTCCAACCGGATTTCATGCTACAAACTAAAGATCACTTCAGAATGCAGAATAGAAACTATAAGACAGAAATCATAGCGAAATGGTGAAGAAAGAAATATGTGACCCTGGACCACAAAACCAGTCGCTGGGGTATATTTGTAGCAATAGCCAAAAATACATTGTATGGGTCAAAATTATAGATTTTTTTCATGCCAAAACTCATTAGGATATTAAGTAAAGATCATGTTCCATGAATATATTTTGTAAATTGCCTACTGTAAATATATTAAAACTAAATTTTTTTATTAGTAATACGCGTTGCTAAGAACTTCATTTGGAGAATTTTAAAGGCAATTTTCTCAATATTTAGATTTTTTTTTGCACCCTCAGATTCCAGATTTTCAAATAGTTGTATCTCGACCAAATATTGTCCTAACAAACCACACATCAGTGGAAAGCTTATTTATTCCGCTTTCAGATGATGTATACATCTCAATTTAGAAAAATGTACCCTTATGACTGGTTTTGTGGTCCAGGGTCACATATATAAAAAAGGAATGACACAATGAGTAGCAATGACTGTTCAGTGACAAACTTGAAAAATAACCAACAGAAATAATAAAAAAAAAATCAAATAAAATACACAAGCCTTGTACACTAAATTCCCAGTACCCTGAAGCAAAACAATAGATGTGTGGAACAGACCAAAATGTGTGTGGTTATCTATTAAAATTCTTACCCTCCTCTCCAAACAACATTTTTGCATAAATAATAAATATACAAAAATGTATAAATAAACAAACAAACAAATACAAACTTGAAATGACATAATAGTTTTCATATGTGAGTGAACTATTCCTTTAACTCATGAAATGTGTGTGTACATGATTGAGATAAAACATTAAATAATGTAACTTTTGCAATATCTACTCTAATTAGCTTTTTTGAAAAAGTGTCCACTGCCTAGACAGGATGACTTGAGCCTTATGGTTTCATAGAAACATGAAATTTGGCTTCAATTAAATGAGATTCTCTTTTGTCGGTTCTCATCCTGATAATTGCAACTCAAGGCGGAAGGCAGATGTCTGCAGTCATTGTCAAACATTCACAAAGGAACGCTGATTTGCTGTCTGAAAAACTGCTCCCAAAAATCTATCACGAGATTTGAAAGAGAGGAGAGAGAATGATAAAAGCTCCATGAGTCCACAGATATCTCATTTGTTACTTTCCCCTCTTTGGCATCTTCTGATTCAGCGTACTCTGAGCCCTCAGCCTGCTTACATTTTTAGAGCTGGCTCTGTAAATCCTGATCCAAAATTTATATCACAACTTCGTCTCTGCTCCTACTGTGATTTGAGAGAGCCGTATTTGACCTATATGAACTTACGCCCCCATAACGCCTACCCTCTGAGTTGAGCCCTACATTACAAGAACCAATGTGAATCACAAAGCTCATGCAGACAAACCGCTCCTCTGGATAAGCCCCTAAAGCGCCGATCACGCTGCCAGTCAGGATTTCAGCTGACATTCTGTAGAAATACTCAAAAACATAACGTTAAACACTTCGCGTGTTATTCAGATTGTTGGTGTTTCTCAAAGGCTTTTGTCGAATTTTAATCAAAATAGTGAATCAAACAAATGCTCTGGGTTCAATAAAAATAAAGCTCCACACTACAGAAAAAAAAGAAATAGATTTGAAATGTTTACAATAATGCATTTACGTCCATTGTAAGTGCATTACTGTACACTTAATTTTTGTTTTACAAGCTGAAAAATTAAAGGGTTAGTTCACCCAAAAAATGAAAATTAGGCTGTGTTTTACTCACCCCAGAGACATCCTAGTTGTATATGACTTTCTTCTTTCACACGAATCCAGTCGGAGTTATATTAAAAATTGTCTTTGATCTTTCAAGCTGTTTAATGCCACTCAGCGGGTGTTGCATGCATCAGTCCAAAAGAAGTTAAATAAAAAGCGCCCATCCATTAAAAAAAAGTGTCTCACACGGCTCCGGGGGATGAACAAAGGCCTCCTGTAGTGAATCGATGCGTTTTTGTATGAAAAATATCCATATTCAAAACATAATAATCACTTTAATGTATCTTGCGCCAACAGTTGTACACGGAAGCAACTCCGGGCTGATGACGTATGAGTTCAGCCTTGCGCATTCGCCGGTGAGTCTCGTGAAAACCAACATTTGTTTACAGGATTCAAAGGAAGCAAAGTTTCCTTACTTTAGCAAAGGAAAACCAGTCTCCTCTTGGCTTATATCGAAATCCTCCGACATTCTTCTTTAAAAATCCTCATTTTGTATTTCTAATTAGTGACTGTTGTTTTGTTTTGATATCTCCGCTACGTTTCCGCGTTCGTCACTTCTGAGCGGCGCATGCACAAAGCCGACCTCGTACATCATCCGCCCGGAACTGCTTCTGTGTACAACAGTGAGTGCAACCTAGATTAAAGTGATTATTAGGTTTTTAATATGGATATTTTCCTTACAAAAATGCATCGATTCACTACAGGAGGCCTTTGTTCACCACCCGGGGCCGTGTGAGACACTTTTTTTATGGATGGGCACTTTTTATTTCACTTCTTTTGGACTGAAGCACTGCAACACCCGTTGACTGCAATTAAGTGGCACTGACCGAGAATACATTTTACACCTGCACACTAGGTGGCACATCCCACTATTCATTATAACAAAAAAAGTGGAGACGTAAATAAGAAATTCATTGTGCAATGTTGAGAGATTCATTGATTATAACAGAACTTTGTGAGGTCGCGATGAACTGAAGTGAGTGACAGCTTTTCAGTGATTATAAAGGGAGCACTCTTTGTGCACTTTCTGGGTTATACTGTACATAATCCATTCAGAATTTGCAGTAAAAAAAAAACACATACATGCTGCAAATTTTCAGGAATGACATCCTCATATTTATGCGAGATAATAAATAGCAATGACTGACATTTCTGGAACCGGGCCTGTAAAAGGCACAGAAAAAAATAAAGAAAATGGATTTTTCTATCAGCAGCAGCAGCAAGGACAAGTTTGTTGCTTTATTACATGAGGAAAGGAAAAGAATAATACAGAGTTATTGGGTACACCCTATTCTTGAGAAGAGAGAAGAGCACGGGGATTTCCATAGATTGACGGTGAGTATGTTATTCTTCTATTTGCCTGGTTAGAAAAAGAAACTAAGTAGCATGCTGTGTTTAAAGAATAAAATGCATTTTTCTGAATGGTGTTTCTAATATAATAACGTTATATAATACTTTTCTTCTGTGTTTACACTGGTTTTCAAAACAGCTTTTTGTGCTATGTAACCGGTATGCCGGTTTATCACGGTTTGAACGTGCATGGTTATCATTCCGTAAACATTTGCATATCTACGGTTAAAAAAAAAAAATGAATGAAAAATCTCACCCGTGCACATGCAACTTATTTCTGTTCGGCTGCTTCACTCTGCATTCACTCGGCTGCTTACACGCACGTGCAGTGGAGAAAATGACAGAGACAGAGATAATATCTAATCTCCATCCCTCCCGAAAAAAAAGTGAATATCTGCAGTATGAGAATACTTCGGATATTTAAAAAAATGAATGCGGGGTTGTCCTTGAGGGCGGATCCAATTTGCAAAAAATGTGGACGCAAAGTGGCTGCAAAAGCAGGCAATACATCCAACATCTTCGCTCATATTTGCGGACACCATTCCTCCGTGCAGATAAAGGTATGTCGCATTAATAACAAGTTATAAGTTAAGGCCGTATGATTTCCGTGAAGCAGATGGAATCCCGGTGCAGTCGTGAACATGGAATTTACAATATAACGAGGATTTCACGTAAAACGCGCAATCGGATGGATGGATAAATCGAAAGTAGTTATGATATGTGTCTGTGAATATTAAAGTGCAAAGAGACTGCTATATGAATAATCTGCTTGTTTCTGCATGTCTCTGAGTGGCACCGTTTTATCTACAGCAAACTGAAGTACGCATACATAAATGGTGTTTTCAGCGTCTAAAATACATAAACATGAACATCAGCAGAGCTGGGGCCTGTACCATGAAGCCGGATTAGCTGGCTAGCCAGGTAAGTTTCAGTTTAGTTTGCACCAATCCTGGGTTTTAGGTACCATGAAAGTGGCTTGGCTTTTAGCTGCGTTCATTGCCATAGTAACTTGCCATAGTAACACTCCACGGCTAACCTGCTCTGGGGCAGGTTATGTTCTGAGTTAGAGATCTCAAACTGAAATTGGATCAATCAGATGTAAGCAAAGTGACACATGTCTGACACAAAAAAGTCACTCCCCCAGTTTATCTTGCTTCAGATTAAAGGTCACTAGTACTAAAAAAATGTCTGGCTTTAATGATAATTACTTAGAGTTATTTTATATGATTTACATAATTATATGTGTGATATTATTATTAATCCATTACACACAAGCAATTTTAGTTTATCAGTTATTATAAATCATTTATTTAAAATGAATGTTAATATATACAGCTCGTATGTAATATAAATAAGCTGTAGAATCAATAGATAATGCTTTAAAAATGACTACGTGACCTTACATGTTCGGGTCTCTAGAGCTGTATATAACAAGTTTCACTTGTGACTGCACTGATAAAGCAAGATAACTTATTTGATTTGTCCTCTTTCATGAACAAGTCCTTTTCTCATTGTAAATGCCTTTAAACTCATCATATTCTTCAATCTCTTAACCTTTAGCAAAACCTTTAACATTTAACCAAGGCTCGTGATTGGCTGTTCGCCAGTGATGTCACACATTCAT
>NW_015506257.1:357019-358174 GCF_001515645.1 Sinocyclocheilus grahami | reverse complement strand
TATATATATATATATATATATATATATATATTATACCCTCATTGGGGGCTGAGCCCCCCTAAAACCCTAAAATGAAAATCCTGGAATCGCCCCTGTGCAGTAGTACAGTATTGCTTTTTTTAAACAGCTCATTAGCAATTTCATTGCTCTGAGTAAATAAAGAGCTTCAATCTCAAATTAAAACATCAAGTTTACTCATGACTACAGACAGCTCAAGTGCCTGGACATGTAGGCTGTACAGTGATCCATATTTCACTCCTCCCAAAAGAGTTGAATAACATAGCACAAATAAACAAAGCCCCCCCCAATCTATCATATATTGTAGTCTAAAAACGCAATTTATTTTCTTTCATTATTTTCTTTCAAATCAAAATGGCATCCCATTTCAAAAAATAGGTATTTGGAGCACCATTTTGGAAAGCTGCTGAAGCAGAACCCTCCCCGAGTTCTCACCAGTGGATATGTTGGTAATTGAAAATCAGAGTGTGTGTAAATTTCCCCTCCTGTCCACGCGCATGAAACAAGCTGCCCTCACAGAAAAACGCATGAGCAGCTTTAAATGCACCACAGCTGCTTTATATACACAGATTTTTTTTGAGCAAGTACATAATTGTTAGACACCTGTTTGGTTACTTTTTATTATGCTATTATATTATTGTTCCAAATTGTGGGATATCAGTATTTAATTGACAAAACAAACACACACAGAGAGAAATGTCACATGTAGGTCATCTAAAACTATCAGTCAAATAAAAGCATAAACACTGATAATCGCATGGCTCTCTGGAGTGCTTTAGTCTGATTGGTCAATCATGACATTCTAAAGTCAGATTATTGCATAATGAAATGAATTAAACTCAAAATGAATATGTCTGTCTCTTTAATAAGCAGGATACTACAATTAGTCAACCACTATTGCCAAATGAACCCTTTTAGGCTAATGCTTGATCACCCCATTGGGGTTTATTTTCTGATAATGACAGAATGACTGTGCATTATTCTTTACATATTTGTCTAAAATTGTACATATTTTATGATTTTACTGAAACAATTCTGATGAAATCATAATCAAATGACATATCTTTAATTTGTATTTCTTTCAACATATCACTCAATAAATCTTTTAAAACATTTAACAGAACGTGAAGAAATGCA
>NW_015506257.1:355863-357009 GCF_001515645.1 Sinocyclocheilus grahami | reverse complement strand
TACATTTGCGTTACTTAATTGCACTCAGTGTGAAAGACCCTTTAGGCAAATGTATCTTTCGTAGAAATAAAGGCTAACTTGTATTGAAACCAAAAACATTCATTTAAATGTAATCATTTAAATGAAAACATTCATTTAAAAAGCTTTAAGCAAGTCACATTTCACATATTTGACATTTTTTACAAAGTGTTTCTACATAAAGAAAGGGTACGTGCAAAAATCACAAAATTTTGCAACATATCATGTGCATTTAAATTTCCTTCAAATGAAAAGCTATTCCTGTATGTAAAAAGGATGGTTCAAAGCACGTAAAGTGTTCCATTCGAGATGACACCAACCGTCTAAAGTTCATACAGTAATTGGTGCACAGACCACATATGGTGCATATTCAATAAGTAAACAATAAATAGTACCTCATATAAAACTAAACGGTTGCTTTCATACAGTATTCTTAATTATACAACAGTTTGTTGTATAGAATGATAAATAATTAGTGAATGCTGAGTAACTTACATTTTAGACATAATATTGTCAGTCACGTTGTCTGTTTTTGTTCTGCCAATGAAAATAGTTCAAAGTAGATAGTTCAATTGTTTAGAATTGGGAATTGTTTAGTGAATGATTCAATGCCTCGCTCATATGACGTCACTTGTTTCTTTCAGGAATGAATCAAGTGTTTTTGAACAAATCGTGGTAAATGATTCAACGATTCACTAATAAAGTCAACTTGTTTCGTTCCAGAACGAATGGGTGTTTTAAATGAACCGGTTAAGTGAATGATTTAATGACTCATTCATTAAGACCGTCATTTGATTTGTTCTTGAACAAATCCTTGTAAATGATTTAACTCTTAGACCCATTAATTTTCATTATTTTATTTTATTTTATTATATGTAATTTGTATGTCTGTAATTTTTGTTACCATTGTTTTGGCAATATGAAGCCTTTGACCATGCCAATACTTGAATCTACTGGTGTAACCATGTAACCTACAGAGAGTCTGGAATGTTAATTTAATACTAACATCATGAAATTCATTTTATCATTTCAAATAAACCAATTAACCAGTCTAGTGCAGGTACTAATATACTGGTAATAGTATTGGATGTTATCAAAAGCAATGCTGCAGTAGCATGGGTGTCGCTA
>NW_015506257.1:354133-354415 GCF_001515645.1 Sinocyclocheilus grahami | reverse complement strand
CTCAATAAATCTTTTAAAACATTTAACAGAACGTGAAGAAATGCAGATAAAATTCATTAGGGTATAAAAAAGACATTTTCTTTCCACATCAAAGTCACTTTAAAGCCATTAGTTCACTCAGCGGCCATATTCATGACACGCAATTATATTACGGTGACATTTTATGTAATAAAATCTGCTAACAATTGTATAGTAAGTGGTGATTGGCTCTTTTAACTGTAAGGCGGGACTACAGCTGCCATATTGAATGCTATTATATATCAATAAAATATAACACTCTCT
>NW_015506257.1:352965-354123 GCF_001515645.1 Sinocyclocheilus grahami | reverse complement strand
GAATACTTTCCGTACCCACTGTATATATATATATATATGTATATTATACCCTCATTGGGGTATGAAATGAAAATCCTGGAATCGCCCCTGTGCAGTAGTACAGTATAGTATTGCTTTTTTTAAACAGCTCATTAGCAATTTCATTGCTCTGAGTAAATAAAGAGCTTCAATCTCAAATTAAATCATCAAGTTTACTCATGACTACAGACAGCTCAAGTGCCTGGACATGTAGGCTGTACAGTGATCCATATTTCACTCCTCCCAAAAGAGTTGAATAACATAGCACAAATAAACAAAGCCCCCCCCCCCAATCTATCATATATTGTAGTCTAAAAACGCAATTTATTTTCTTTCATTATTTTCTTTCAAATCAAAATGGCATCCCATTTCAAAAAATAGGTATTTGGAGCACCATTTTGGAAAGCTGCTGAAGCAGAACCCTCCCCGAGTTCTCACCAGTGGATATGTTGGTAATTGAAAATCAGAGTGTGTGTAAATTTCCCCTCCTGTCCACGCGCATGAAACAAGCTGCCCTCACAGAAAAACGCATGAGCAGCTTTAAATGCACCACAGCTGCTTTATATACACAGATTTTTTTTGAGCAAGTACATAATTGTTAGACACTTGTTTGGTTACTTTTTATTATGCTATTATATTATTGTTCCAAATTGTGGGATATCAGTATTTAATTGACAAAACAAACACACACAGAGAGAAATGTCACATGTAGGTCATCTAAAACTATCAGTCAAATAAAAGCATAAACACTGATAATCACATGGCTCTCTGGAGTGCTTTATTCTGATTGGTCAATCATGACATTCTAAAGTCAGATTATTGCATAATGAAATGAATTAAACTCAAAATGAATATGTCTGTCTCTTTAATAAGCAGGATACTACAATTAGTCAAACACTATTGCCAAATGAACCCTTTTAGGCTAATGCTTGATCACCCCATTGGGGTTTATTTTCTGATAATGACAGAATGACTGTGCATTATTCTTTACATATTTGTCTAAAAGTGTACATATTTTATGATTTTACTGAAACAATTCTGATGAAATCATAATCAAATGACATATCTTTCATTTGTATTTCTTTCAACATATCGCTCAATAAATCTTTTAAAACATTTAACAGAACGTGAAGAAATGCA
>NW_015506257.1:334823-352955 GCF_001515645.1 Sinocyclocheilus grahami | reverse complement strand
AACCGTGTCACCCAAACCGTGATTTTACTTCTACTGTGGCCATTACATGCATAGAGAGAGAGAGAGAGAAGTATAACAGAATGAATGCGTTTTATTCCAGTCAGAACATTTATCAACGTGGTCTAATGCAATTAGAAAATGCTGGGCTTCCCGAATCATTAAGTAGGATGTTAGTAGCGGATAAGTATTACTTAATATCCAGGGCACGTTTCCAATTACGCATTACTGAGTTACCTAAGTAATACATACAAGAATTCATAAAATGACCACTTGTACTGTAAGTCCATTATCTGCAACTTAAAAGGATCTTTACACTTGCTTTCAACGTTTAAGAGAGACAAATGTCACAAAATAAACTATATGAAAAATAATAATAATTTATACTCCGCAGGCAGAATATGCCCGAAACGAATAGTTCACCCAAAAAAGAAAATTTGCTGAAATTTTTTTTCCCCAGGACATCCAGGATGTAGACGAGTTTGTTTCTCTTTATTGGAACAGATTTGGCAGAAATGTAGCATTACATCACTTGCTCACCAATGGATCCTCTGCAGTGAATGGGTGCCGTCAGAATGAGAGTCTAAACAGCTGATAAAAACACCACAAAAATCCACAAGTAATCCACACCACTCCAGTCCATCAATTAATGTCATGTTTCTTACAAACACGTAGCTTTTCTGTTCACAAATCCATCATTAAAGCATTTTAGCTTTAACAAATTAATTAATAAAAGTCCATAATCCATAATAATGCTTCCTCGTGTGAAAAAGTCCATCACCTGTTGTCCTCTCATATCATAATCCACCAACACATTTGTTTCGAACTGTTGAGGACTGATTGTAAACAGTGCTTGATGACAAACATGCAGCTTTTAAGATGTTAATTAATGGACTGGAATGGAGTGGTGTGGATTACTTGTGATGTTTTTATCAGCTGTTTGGACTCTCATTCTGACGGCACCCATTCACTGCATTCACTGATCCATTGATGAGCAAGGGATGTGATACTGAATTTCTCTAAATCTGTTCTGATGAAGAAACAAATGCATCTACATCGTGAATGGCCTGTACATTTTACATTTTCAACAAATGTTCATTTTGGGTGAACTACTCATTGTATTTAAATGAATGGCATACCCTATTGTCTTTATGATGGTTTAGTAAAAATTTGCAATAGAGGGATGATATATTCTTAATAATAATATTCCTTTCACAAGCACTATGAGACAAAAACATGCAGACCCATAAATAGGTCACATAAATGTTATTACAAATAGGCCGTGTTAAATGAGCATATATTGTACAGTATGTATATATTGAGTTAAAGTTTAATAGTGCAGCTTTAAAATCTTTAAAAAGCTAATGCATCTTAATGCAATACCGGATTTATGTAAGTCCAGACAGACTCAGACACATTGGAAAATGATGAGTTAATTTTTAATGTAAGCCTGACATCATTTGTTCAAGATCATTTAATTTAGCACTCTACTAAATTAAAATAAGCCTTACTCTTTATTTATGCCAGAAAGAAAAATCAATAACCAATGTTTGGTAAAAAGCCACAAAAAAAACGTATTCAGATGTCCTTGACATTTTAATTGCATCTAAGGGCATAACTAAATTAATTTAAAATCATACAAAAAGATTAGAACAAATCTGTTCTAAGAAAACGCTTAATTTAATTGGAAAAGTTTTCCTCAATTTAATTAAGGGTTATTGAACATTTTATATTTTGACTTTCTGGACACACAAAATGGTTTAAATCATTCTAGAAACCATTTTAAAGCTATTGTGTTTTAATAGCTTTATTTCTACGCATAGCCACGTCTGTAACACTTACATGGTTTTCCAAGTATGCAAATTAATCAGAACTAGTATTAATCAAAGGATAAGTAGTTCTCATTAGTGAGAATGATGTTAGTTACCATTACGAGCAATTTTTATGAGCAGAAACCAGTTTCCTTTACTGTTATGGTAGTAGATCATTGGGAAATTGGTTGAATTTTCCCCAGTACTGAAACCATCTGTCAGATTATTCAGTTGGTTACGCTGCTCTCAGCCAATCAGACAGATCTGCTTCCATCAGTAGATGTCACATCAGTACAATACATTGCCTCTAAGATAGCGAATTCAGAAACTTCAAAGTTGACACCATTTCCAATGCCTTGATATATGAGCAACACAAAAAATAAAACACTGAACAGAGAAATAGAGAAATATATACTATATGAAAATATAATAAAGCAATATAACTTTGCCAAGATAACAGACTTAATGTTGAAATATTTTTCATTTGTCAATCTAAATATTTATTAATAACTAAGATACTGTTAAAAAGTCAGTGAGATTTTAAAATGTTTTTAAGTCTATGCTCACCAAGGCTGCATGTCTTAAGTAATATTGTATAATATTATTGAAACTTAAAATAACTAAATATATTTTAATATATTTTAAAATGTAATTTATCCCTATGATGCAAAGCTGAATTTTCATTCAGTCTTTCTGTGTCACATGATCCTTCTAATATCCTGATTTTGTGTTTTAAGAAACATTTCTTATTATTATTGTTGTTGAAAACAGTTGTGCTACTTCGCATTTTTGTGGAAACCGTGATATATTTTTTTCAGGATTCTTAATAGCATTTAGAACGGCATTTATTTGAAATATACTGTTTTTGTTCCATTATGAATTTAAAATAGAAACCTTTTGTAACATTACAAATGCATTTAATGCCACGTTGCATTTGACCAATTTAATGCATCTAAAAGTATTAATTATTTTTTTTATCTTTACATTTTTTTAAGTCGTTACTCACTAATAATCTTTCCCATCCCAAATAGCGATCTCTGTTCTGATTAGCTAACCCTCTGCGTACTGACGTAGTTCACATTGTCCGTCACAGCGGTGTGTGAAGCTACTGAATACCAAGTAGTCCTTGTGATGTCATAGATACTGTGATGATTTCTGAAAAACATGTTTTTGCAGTCTAGTTTCCATTAATGCTCTTGGTGGACTTAAGAAGAAGCTTCATGTTAGAGTAATGAAGAGCAAAAAAAAATACTTTTTCTATGATAAGCCCTCTTTAGTTTTTGACTGAGACGAAGAAGCTTTAACAGCTTTTTGCAGGGTTATTGAACATTTTATATTTTGACTTTCTGGACACACAAAATGGTTTAAATCATTCTAGAAACCATTTTAAAGCTATTGTGTTTTAATAGCTTTATTTCTACGCATAGCCACGTCTGTAACACTTACATGGTTTTCCAAGTATGCAAATTAATCAGAACTAGTATTAATCAAAGGATAAGTAGTTCTCATTAGTGAGAATGATGTTAATTACCATTACGAGCAATTTTTATGAGCAGAAACCAGTTTCCTTTACTGTTATGGTAGTAGATCATTGGGAAATTGGTTGAATTTTCCCCAGTACTGAAACCATCTGTCAGATTATTCAGTTGGTTACGCTGCTCTCAGCCAATCAGACAGATCTGCTTCCATCAGTAGATGTCACATCAGTACAATACATTGCCTCTAAGATAGCGAATTCAGAAACTTCAAAGTTGACACCATTTCCAATGCCTTGATATATGAGCAACACAAAAAATAAAACACTGAACAGAGAAATAGAGAAATATATACTATATGAAAATATAATAAAGCAATATAACTTTGCCAAGATAACAGACTTAATGTTGAAATATTTTTCATTTGTCAATCTAAATATTTATTAATAACTAAGATACTGTTAAAAAGTCAGTGAGATTTTAAAATGTTTTTAAGTCTATGCTCACCAAGGCTGCATGTCTTAAGTAATATTGTATAATATTATTGAAACTTAAAATAACTAAATATATTTTAATATATTTTAAAATGTAATTTATCCCTATGATGCAAAGCTGAATTTTCATTCAGTCTTTCTGTGTCACATGATCCTTCTAATATCCTGATTTTGTGTTTTAAGAAACATTTCTTATTATTATTGTTGTTGAAAACAGTTGTGCTACTTCGCATTTTTGTGGAAACCGTGATATATTTTTTTCAGGATTCTTAATAGCATTTAGAACGGCATTTATTTGAAATATACTGTTTTTGTTCCATTATGAATTTAAAATAGAAACCTTTTGTAACATTACAAATGCATTTAATGCCACGTTGCATTTGACCAATTTAATGCATCTAAAAGTATTAATTATTTTTTTTATCTTTACATTTTTTTAAGTCGTTACTCACTAATAATCTTTCCCATCCCAAATAGCGATCTCTGTTCTGATTAGCTAACCCTCTGCGTACTGACGTAGTTCACATTGTCCGTCACAGCGGTGTGTGAAGCTACTGAATACCAAGTAGTCCTTGTGATGTCATAGATACTGTGATGATTTCTGAAAAACATGTTTTTGCAGTCTAGTTTCCATTAATGCTCTTGGTGGACTTAAGAAGAAGCTTCATGTTAGAGTAATGAAGAGCAAAAAAAAATACTTTTTCTATGATAAGCCCTCTTTAGTTTTTGACTGAGACGAAGAAGCTTTAACAGCTTTTTGCTCCCTGAGGCTGAATATGACTCTGTGTGTAGTCCGCCATGTGCTGTCAGCATGGCCTTGATCAAGAGGGGCTGGTGTGCTCTCAGATGCGGCAAATGGCACCCTTTCCATCCCTGTGACAACGGGCTTTGAGATTGCTTTCTGAAATCCATCCCCAGCACCAAATTTAATCACAGCTTTATTTGCTTTCGTCACCACTGCCAACCTCTTTTAATGAAATTCCAAACAAGCCTGATGTCTGATTGTCATGCAATGCCACAGAAAGACCATGTGGCGCATGACGTCGGATGCGGTTAACAGCTGGGTAATTCCCGGCGCACGGAGGACCATGCACATTATAGCTGAATTTCACTCTCACAAAGCTGTGCGGTTGATGGTTTGTACTGAATGTGCATTCAGTGAAAGCCTTAACCGTGATGGAGGTTTATTCAGTTCATGTGAATCATTTGGGTCACTGGTTCATAGTGAATAAAGTCCAACGGAAAAGAGGCTTTCTGCTTCTTGTGAATCATGATGGGTAAAAGAAGTACGTATCTTTTAAATAAAAACAAACTCTGAAAGCCAAATTTGAGTTTTATAGAATATTCTGGCCAGTCTTTTTAATGACAAAAACACATTATAAAAGTGACTTTTGCACGTATTTAAAATACGTGACCCTGGACCACAAAACCAGTCATAAGGGTCCGTTTAAAAAAAATACATATATAAATAAGCTTTCCATTGGTGTATAGTTTGTTAGGATAGGACAATATTTGGCCGAGAAACAACTATTTGAAAATGAATTGAAATTTATCAACTGAATTGAAGATCTGGAATCTGAGGGAGCAAAAAAATCTAAATACTGAGAAAATCGCCTTTAAATTTGTTCAAATGAAGTTCTTAGCAATGCACATTACTAATCAAAAATTAAGTTTTGATATATTTACGGTAGGAATTTTTTATGGAACATGATCTTTACTTAATATCCTAATGATTTTTGGCATAAAATCATTTTTTATTTACAAAATGTAAAAAATTTGGCATAAAAAAAAAATCTATAATTTTGACTATTTTTGGCTATTGCTAAAAATATACCCCAGCGACTTAAGACTGGTTTTGTGCTCCAGGGTCACATATTTGCATGAGGAACAAACCGAAATGTAAGCTGTTATCCATTGAAAATCTTGCTATTTGTCCTTGTGAGGGAAGTAATAATGAATTTGTATATGAAATTTGCATACAACTATTTTCATGAACAATTCAAGATTGATCAGTAACTTTAGTACTAAAATGTATTTAAAATGTAGGAACCACTACAACCACACATAATTAAAAATCACATACTCTGGCTGGCCTTACAAATGTGTTAAAGTAATAGTTCACCCAAAAATTTAAATCTGAAAAAGCTGTGTATATGTAATAAACAAGTCTATAATCAAAGCGTTTTAACTTTAAACCGTTGCTTCTGGCCAAAATACAAGTCCATCATACATAACTCTTTGTCCAGTGAAAATATCAATCCCCTGTTGTCCTCTTACGTCAAAATACCTGACATATGGACTGTTTGTACTTGTAAACTGTGCTTGATCTGTGCATAATTCTCTCCTGATTCAGACTAGACAACCTTTTCACAGGAGAGAGCAATATTATGGTTGTAGCTTGTATTTTAGCAGGAAGCGGTTTGTGGTTTAAAGTTAAAAACGTCTTGATGATGGATATGTTTCTTAAAAACATGCAGTTTTTCACTTCACAAGACATTGGACTGGTGGACTGAAGTGGTGTGGATTATTGTGATGTTTTTATCAGCTGTTTGGTCTCTCATTCTGACGGCACCCATTCACTGCAGAGGATCCATTGGAGAGCAAGTGGAGTAATGCTAAATTTCCCCACATCTTTTTAGATGAAGAAACAAACTGATCTACATCTTGGATGGCCTGAGGGTGAGTACATTCTTAGCAATTTTTTATTTTTAGGAGAACTATTCCCTAGATGAAATGAGATTAGATTACATTTTATACATACATTCTTTCATCGAATTTCATCGAATACATTAACATTAGAACGAAGTTAAGAACAAATGCATATGTTAGGAGGAAATTTTTCATAAAAAGATCTCCTGTGTGTAAATATGTGAAATATGTAGTGAGATTCGATGTCTGATTTGTGAAAAAAAAAATTCTAATCAGATCTTTTCAATGAATCAATTGAACCAGTTCACTAAAGATTCATTCACTAATCCGACTCATTCGATTCTTGTGTTCAACTCACTGACTTGATTCATTCACAGTGGCTAACAGCCCACTGGAACTGAGGATTATCAGTAAATAATGCCTTACATAGCAGTTTGTTCTTCACACAACGCCTCAAAAGACTTGAAATACAGCGCACAAGTCATCTAAATTAATTGGAAAGCTTAACAGGCTCCATTCTCAATTCATCTTAGTTTTCCATTGAAGAACAAAAAAATGGCTTGGAATGACTAAATGATGTCAGAATTTTAATTTTTTTGTGTGAACTAATTCTTTAAAGGATGTTATCAGCGGGTTAACCAGTATGTGTGAGCATACAGTCAGGAGATAATGTCTTTTGGATGAACCAGACTTTAAGCAATCTTCAACTGAGAATACAAATGAATTCCTCAAGCTTTATAGCTGAGGCTCTTATCCTCATTCTTCATTTTGAATAAGGACGGGTTTATGATGAAATATTGCTAACTAAAATAAAGATGCACGGATCTAGCTCACAAATTGCATCTCAGTTTCTGCCCCCAGCGTGTCATACGAGTTCAAAGCAAAATATAAAAATCTGGCTCAAACTCAAGATTCACAAATAAACAACTATATATCCTAAGGACGAAATTGAACATGGCCTACTTCATCAGTGTGAGGCAAATGCACCAACAACTTGGTCAATGAGCTACATTTATATTTGCTGAGCAAATCTGTGTAAAAGCAAAACTGTTATGGGGATGAAACCCAGTGCTTTGTCTCTTCATATTTACTGTCTATTTTCCATCTCTATGGAAATGCAACACAAACTACAATATATGTTCTAGGATGAGCACATGCGGCACAGTTTTTCTTTGCGAACATGCACGCATATTTTCACATAGATTGACTGTCATATTCACACGTGGGTATTTGTGTATGTGCAGAATGCAAACAATCAAGTACTACAGGGAACATCCATATGTGACCTCTCATCTTTTGCATTTGTCTCTTTATCGCATTTTAGCTTGTGTTAGTTCAGACCAGCAGGTTTTCAAGGGTTAAGAGCATGAGAAGCAGCCCTGAGATTTGGGGTTATAGGATAACTAAATGAACTGATAGAAAACATCCCTTGATGAATGGAATTGCAATGAGGTCCTGAGATGCTTAATTAAACCTGAATCTCAAAAGATTGATCTGGAAAGACACTTTGAACTGAGCTGACAATCACACCAGTCAGTCGTCAATATACAAGGTTTAATGGAAAAACTCATCTGAATGAATGTGTTTGATGGCACAGTTTGAAATTCACAATTACAGACCGCTACATTACAAATATTTATATTTTTGCAATTGCATACTGATTTCAAATTTTGTGAACATGCATTGACGTTAAATGAAAAAGCATGGGATTTTGAAGCAATCTGAGCTGATTATAGTTTGCATTTCACATGTAACCTACCTAAAGCATTGCACGGTGGTGAAAAAAAACTGTATTTTCTTTTCTGGGGTTATAGGATAACTAAATGAACTGATAGAAAACATCCCTTGATGAATGGAATTGCAATGAGGTCCTGAGATGCTTAATTAAACCTGAATCTCAAAAGATTGATCTGGAAAGACACTTTGAACTGAGCTGACAATCACACCAGTCAGTCGTCAATATACAAGGTTTAATGGAAAAACTCATCTGAATGAATGTGTTTGATGGCACAGTTTGAAATTCACAATTACAGACCGCTACATTACAAATATTTATATTTTTGCAATTGCATACTGATTTCAAATTTTGTGAACATGCATTGACGTTAAATGAAAAAGCATGGGATTTTGAAGCAATCTGAGCTGATTATAGTTTGCATTTCACATGTAACCTACCTAAAGCATTGCACGGTGGTGAAAAAAAACTGTGAAAAAAAATTTCTTAATAAAAAGCCATTTATTTTCCTGTATTGAATATGCTATGTCTAGTTCAAATTACACTTTACTCATTTTATTTAAGTGGATACTTAAGGTAAACCAGTGATTTTTAATCCTGAACTTGGAACATGTAGCCTAAAAGCATTGCACAGTAGAAAAAAAAAACATTTTATTTTCAAAATAAAAAGCCATTTATTTTGCTGGTATTGAACATGTAGACTATAATGCGTCTAGTTCAAATGACATTGTAATGATTTTATTTAATTGGATATTTATCAAGGTAAACCAGTTGTTTTCCTTGGTCCACAGCACTGCACATTTTGGATTTGTCTCTATCTGATGCACCAGTGCAGGTCTTGGTGCCACTACTAATGAGCTGATGATATAAACCAAGTGTGTTAATTAAGGGAGACATCCAAAATGTGCAATTCAGGGATTTTCCATGACCATTATTGGGGAACACTGGGGTAAACTGTAGTATATGTATAAATCAACCAGTCTATTCATTTGCATATTGTATAGTGCAATATGTTTCAGATTCTAAAAAAGTAAAAGTGTTGGTTTTATGCTTAGAACGACATGGTATCAACAAATTTGTGTTTTTCACTGACACAGTCGTCACTCCAAATGAGAGGTCCTCATTAGTGCTGCATACCATGATCAGGTCTTTTTGCTGGCTTATGTGGAATCTACTCTCCTTAAATCACACAAAACATTTTAATCAGAAAAGCCAATTATACTGTAGGTATCAAATGTGGAATATAATGTGACTACTTCTGTTTTTATACTAATTATATCCAGTTGGATACTCATCAGAGTAAACTTTCTGACATAAATGAGAAACTGTGTTATGGAAGTAGCCTACTCTGTCGAATTGCATATGTATCTTTAGTTTACTGTGTTTCAGAATCTAAAAATAAAAGTGCTTTACGGGTTAGAATGGCGTGTCAAAGACTTTATATTTGGATTCACTACTGATCCACTCACACACGCTGAAAAACTGTTTGAAGCCAAAGAGATGTCACAACTGCAGAATACCACTCACAGGTCTTTCTGCTGGCTTGTGATAGACCTACTTTCCATAAATCACACCATCAGATTTATCCGCCTCATAGAGAAACACAGGCACGGGTAACAGGATTTTCACGCGTTTTAAGTGAACTGCGCTGTGCGTGGTGCTGAATCCTTCCGAACTGTTCTAACCAAAAAGAAAACAAACAAAAAAATCAGTATTTCTCTTCACGTTCACTTACAACACATTATAAATCGAAACTGGGTCAATAAGAAACGAGAAAAAAAGAAAAGAACAAACGCCGAACAGGTGCGCAAAACACCGACCTTCTGTCTAGGAAACAGGTTAAAATACACAAAAGCGATGCGAACATGTGTAATAATTTAGTCGTTTTAATATATGGTAGAACAGAATATAGGCTTCAAGCACCATCAGGACTCTCTTACTCACCTTCCACTTCATCCTCAGGTAGATTGACCGGTGCCCGGTACGACAAGATATCAGGAATGGTGCAGATCCCCCGGTACATCAAAGTGGAAGTCACCGGATGCATAGGCATTTTTGCGCTTTGTGTTGACTAGCACGTGTGTATTGATCCTCATATATGTGATTTACTGTCCAGACGGCAACTTTTTACCCCACATCAGATCGGACCGACACCCTCAGTGGTGATCACGCGTGGAGTGGATTCCATGGAAAGGTCCGATAGTACTCTCGCAGCTTGCGCAATTGCGCAGCCCTCACCACGAAACCAGGTATAGGGATTTACAAGTCTTCACAGATCACGGGTGGTCTAGATGTAAGGCTTTTTTGGTTCGGATCTTCAAAATATAAGCAAACCGCCCCACCTAATTTGTTGTAAAAATGACAAAGACAACGAATTACTGCGGCTCCATCGGCGGGGAAACTAGCAGATCCACCAGATCACACGACGCGCATCAAACAAACGCGCATTTTTTAAATCAATGCGACAAAGTATGTGCGTGTTTGGCGAGGTTGCTTGGATCGATTCGAGCTACAGGTCGTTAGACAGTGATCTCCATATGCTTGTTTTCTCCTCAATCGCTTCTTAAGACACAGCAAGTGGAGCCTCGAGCACGCAATTGTTGGATAGCGTGTGCGCACCGCAAAGAACAATGAGTTAAAAATGCGCTTTACGCGTGTGTAGTTGTAGCTAAGGTTAAGATCTTTTTCTTTAAAGAAACCCAATTTTTTCTGAATCATAAAAATTAGATTTAAAAACGGGGAAAGATGCCACCGATACAATCAAACTTTCTAGCTAATCACAAAATGCAGATAAAAGATCAGTGTGGGGAAGCGCGGTGTCCGGGTTCCCTCGCGATGGATCTATATTTAGTCTGAGTGTAAGCTGCTGCTCTCCACAAGGTATTCCCCGCCGCAGGTGTTGGGAGGCGTTTACACAGGACGCGCTCTTGCGTTCAGCAGCTAGACGGGGCGTAACGGATTGGAACAGTCTTGACGCGTTTTGAAAAGTTGATCTGCTTGTTTTTAACCTGGCAGGCTGTTTTAAAACGCGACGGCCACGGTGCGAGACGCGATGCATCCGTCTGATAGACCAGTGTCAGACAAACTTTATTCAACATGAATCCCGGTGTCCATTAATGGGCACTGTTTTATTGCTATGAGGCATTATTTCCTTTTAACCCTTACCAAAAACTTCCTAAGTATATTGGAATACGTTTTACAAGTCTTATAGATTATTATTTCAAATATTATTATTTCAGTTTTTCTGCTTCAAGATTTCACATTTTCAATATGTCTTGCTTTTTCTTTGTAATTATTTGAAAAATGTACTAGCGACTTCTGAGTCAAAATTGTTTCACCACCATGTTTTTCAGTGTACAGCAGTCCAATAAACAAGGAGTTAACAGTTTATAAGCAACTTACATTTTATAGCCTACAGCTATTACCAGTTGCTTTGTCTTTTTAGGTCCGCCAACGGAAGAGATCATTCGAAGCAAAAACAACCATTTGTAGCAGCAGTACACTGTAAAAAAAAATCTGTGACATTTACGGTAAAATACCGGCAGCTGTGGTTGCCAGAACTTCACCGTAAAAAATATGGTAGCAACATTTTAGGTTTTACAGACTTAACTTAAATTCACAATAAAATACCGTATTTCATTAACTGATGTAATGTTAATAACCCAAAATATTGAAGTACTAATATCTGTTTTGAACCATTGTAATGCACTGATAACCACCAAAAACTGCTGGTGATGAGAAAGTCACATGATGAACCAAAGCTCATCACAAACAGCTTTTCTACAAGCTGAGGAGGGCAATACTTATATATAGAAGGTGCACAGTGTCATTCACACAAACACTAAACCCCATCATGGTGACACACATGATTCTGAAATAATGCAATAAACATTCATTTAACAACATTACATGTAAGATTAAACCCTAATGTACACAACTGATAAGAAAAAAACTAAGAGAAAACATGTTATTTCAACAAAAAAAAAACATCAAATATGAAGTGTCATGCAGGGAATTTTGGGAGTGTCAATTTACAGTTTGTCACTGTAAATTATACATTGAATTTTTCTTTTTCACTTCCAAAAAACTTATTTTTAACAGTATTTTACTGTAAAATTACATTAAATGTAATTACATGTATTCACCGAATATAGTATGGAAACTTACTGTTAACCAGTTAACAGGTTTTTGCTGTAGCATTTTTACAGTCTTTTACTGTTAAAATCACAATAATTTTTTTACAGTGTAGCGTTCCTGAACGAATCAGTGTTGAATCGCTTGAGTAAACGAATCAGTGACTCACCCACAAAAGTTTCGACCTGCACCCGAAATCGCACGCTGTCTAGTAGGTACTATTTGGTTTGAAACTTACTTTACAACTGTTTAAAAGTAGATCTATATACTATGAATATGGATAGTTTGCACTGATCTATATAATGTTCTCTATAATAGATCAATTATAGAGCAGTGGTAGTAGCCTATATGGGGTAATAAAATTCGGACGTGCTTCATCCACCATGTTACCTATCACGTGATCACGTGACCTATCAAAGTCAGTTGCATATGCAGTCAGTTGCACTTCACTGCCATTCACAAACCCTCTCCTGTGTCTTCATGTGGTAGTAAAGTGTCCATCGAATGCATACTTAAGAATATTGACAGAAGTAATACTATGAATTCGGACATAAATAGCCTACATTTTTTGCATTATATATGGAAGTAGGCATATTCAGACACAGTGTTGTTCCTGAATGAATCAAGTTTTTTGAAAGAATTGGTTAAACTAATGACTGCAATGACTCATTCATAAAGACCATCACAATTGTTTTGTTTCTGAATGAACAGATATGTGAACAATTCTTTGGGATTTTCAACATTTCTGACCCTGATATAAACATATAATTAAAAAAATACATGCTCAAAAGGAAGACAGGAACACAACTTGAGTGAAAAATAGCACTGAACAAACACATCCTCCATATGAACGCCCCCTTACACAGCATTCTATGCGCAACAGCACTAACAAGCACATAAAGCTCCTCATTCATTTCAGCGCATGTATTTCTCCACGAGCAACCGTGATAGACGTGATTTCCAGACCCCCCTTAAACAAGACGAGATTTGACTAATGCTTTCGCAGGGCTGGGACAAATTCCATCCCCTTTGGCATTTCTTTAATGGAAACTCATCTTTAAAAATTCACATTCAGTTTGATAAGCAATGAGTTAACTGCTGTTCTTAAACTCAAAGGCTTTGTCAGATTTGTCCAAACAAGAGACTGAAAGCAGCCCAAACCCTAGCGCGAGACAGCATGCCAACATTTCAGAAAAAGATGCTTATTATTTTGCATGTGCAAGAGCATCCTGGTAGAAATGCATAGCACTTTGCAATGCAAACATATTAATCAAAAGGTGCTTGGCATGGTGGAAGTCATCCACCGCACACTAATCTGTCTCAGTGTGAGTGGGTTATCTTTGCTTTTCTGCCCAGATTTCTGACACATTCGCAAGCAGGTGTTCAATTCTCTAGCAGGGATTTTCCGTATGCATCCTAAGTCAAATGCACTTAGTAAAAAACATATGCATTCTTTCTGAGACATATGAGTCTTATTATGGGTTATCTGGGGCTGGGATGGATTTGGGTGGTGTAATGATACCATTGTCTACTCCAGCTGTGAACCGGAGCTCTTGCGACAGGACCCAGGTGCACATATCAGGACCCAATGACCTATTATGACCAGTGCACTCTCAACCTCCATCGCCAAGATTTTGAGGCATTTTCTAGCCCCTCCACACAGTGACAGGTGTCCCGTGTTTTGCACACACACACAGATACTCACACATCTCAATGGGAGAGCATAAACTTTTCACAGTGTCACCCACGTCTTACACTGAGTGACAAGAAGAGAAAGGGGCTTCCTTCCGTCTCTCTTCACTGCTCCTGATGCTCTCCTGGGTGCATCACCTGCTTTGACAGAGAAACACTCCTCCAAGAGATTTTCATTTTTAGATCCGGCCCATTGGCAGGAAGCATCAGCTGTGAGCTTTATGTTAGAGGTTAAGTGGTACCCATAATGCATTGCTCGTTCTTAGTGTGATTAAGGCCGATAAGCCTGGTGTAAATTATGTATTATGTTATCTTGACAACATAAATCCACAGTTTGAAAACCTAATAAAAAACTGAACACTCCAACGCACACTGTTTTTTTCCCCTTATAAATAAACAAACACTAAAACACCCGACTGGCTTCACAAAGGAGTTCCTTAGAAGGTGAATCTCACCAATACATGTCATAAACATTACTATTATACAGTCTTTTCCTTTAATTAAAGGAATAGTTCATCTAAAACGAATGAAAATACTGACATTATTTATCCTCATGTCGTTCCAAACCTGTTTGACTATCTCTCTTCTGTGGAACACAAAATTAGCAATTTTGATAAATCTTCTAGTTCTGGCTCCTTTTTTTCTACATGCATAGCAATAAATGGTGACTGAGGCTTTCAAGCTTCAAAATGATTGTAAAAGCATCATTAAAGTTTTATTAAAAGTCTTCTGAAGTCATATAAGAGCTTTATAGATCGAAGTTGTATAATTATTCACTGCTGATCTTCTGCTCCATTGCAACTGGAGTCAGTGAGTTGAACCACATCAGTCCCATCCATGAATTGGGTCCCCCCCCCACTAATGCAAAGTGCTTTGTCGTATGGACACTTCAGTCATATGGACACTTTAATAATACTTTTATAATGCTTTTGCATCCTTTTTGAAGTCTTGGCCCCCATTTAATGTAAATGCATGGAAAAGAGGGACTAGTATAGTTGTTACATGAAGGAAATAAAGCTATACGTGTTTGAAACGTCATGAGGGTGTGTAAATAATCATTTTTCCTTCCATTTATGCCTTTAAATTAGTGTCAGGCTGAAAAACAAATATTACTGGAATGTATAGATACTGTCATTTAATTAATAAGAAATAATCATTTATTTTTCTTTTGATTTTAGGATGAAATATAACCCGGGCATGTTTGGCTTCCAGGAAATTCACTCTATTATACCATTGTTGCATAAGCCTATAATGACTTTTGTCCAAGTAAGCATACAATGCCTTCAGGGAGAGCCGGACGAGTGGGTTCCCTTTCACTCTGGTCTGTATTGATCCCTGTATTAGCAGTGCCCACAAAAATACAAAAAGCAAACGGAACCTCTTAGTAAACTCTATTCAGACATCTGCACAAAACCTCCACAGCACGGGGCAGCATTCAAAAGGTCTCTCAATAGATTCCACTGGACTTTAGGACACATACTGAAGGGTCTATTTTTCACAGGGCATGTTTCATTCATGTATAGCGTACAGAATCGACTGGCCCTCCTGAGAATCTGTCTGGAAGGCTTTACAGCGCATCATTGCTCTTAGTTTAAATGTCGGTCTCTAGAGGGCAAAGTGGAGAGCCTGTGGCTCCTGACTGCTGGTGGGCTCCTGCAGTGGCAGATATTGGATTCTGGATTCAGAGCATTTGTGTGGGCATTGAGACAAATGGGAAAATCAGCATGAAGTGCCTGTTCACATATTTTATTAATCACCCCAAGTTTGCAGTAAGCTCTCTGGAAGTTAAAAACTAAAAAAAAAAATGTAAGTAGTTAAAGAGTGCATTTAGTGGATGGTTTTTATATGAAGCCAGTTAGAGTGACATGGTCAATCCCTCCGAGGAAACTGCAAAGCTAATGCTTTCTTAGACGCTTTAAAGTATTAAAGACTGTGACCTCTGTATTTTTCTAGTTCATGAATAAGAGTTCACCAGATTCTTCACCATTATTCTATTCTATACTACTCTATTCTATTCTATTCTATTTTTAGGCTGTGCTTGGAGTACATAATTTTTTATTTTATTAATAATAATAATAATAATTTTCATTATTTGTATATTATAATTTTATTATAATATTATTTATATGTATTATTAATAATTGAATCAATACATTTGAATGCACTGATCTTCTATTCTAAACCACTTCCCCTAAGTATGAACATCAGCTCATATCTTGTATTGCTCAATTTTTGTTATCAGAAAATGTTCATATGGCAGACAAAAATGGTGGGGGTGGGAGGGGGGATCTGAAGGGAACTGGAAATCATAGCAAGAATATCATAGAGACTTGGTGGGCTCTTTTCAAACTAATTAGGCCTAAATTTTAGATTTATATATTTGAATTGCATTTAAAATGTCCATCCATTTGGATTACACAGTTTTAACAATAAACAATCTAATAAGCTTGATGCAAGTTTGTGCATATAGTCATGCGTATTTGTCAGTCATACATAAATGAAACAAGATTTCTGGCATATTTCATTATGAACTATTTTCATATATTGATGTTATTTAAATAATCATATTTTCAAAACATGTTTATTCAAATAGATTAGAATCAGCATAAATCTGTTGTGAAAACAATTCAATTTATTAGGTTAAAACGTGTAAAATATGGCTAGCTGTAAACTATTCAGCATTATTCAGTTAGATAAAGTTACAAGCATTATTCACTTAGATAAAATGTATGAGACTGAGAGAAATAGTATATATATTGATGATAAATATATAAACACACATTCAGTTTATTAGTACTATTACAGAATTCTTGCCTGTTTCTTATCCATTTCATTGTATGATTGACAAATATGTTAATTGTTTTTTTTATGTTAAAACTGGGTGGAAATTTTATATGCATTTCAAATATAGAAATTTCAAATTAAGGCCTAAATATTTTAAATTGGGCCAGAAAGTAACTCCCAAATACCATAGCAATAATCTAGGAATGCCCTAGCAACCACATAGCAACGAGCTAAAAAACACTCTGAACATCTTAGCAAACACTCACAGTACAGGCAAGCAGCACTCGTATTTTCTTCAGAAATGTAAGAACATTGTTTGAAGTGCTGTGTGAGGATGGATGGTGTGATGCTCTGGGCTGGTTCTGCCTGCATGCAGGCTGCATGCGGGGATCCAGGGAATGTTCAAAGTCAATAATATCACGGATGTCTCTGTAGAGGGAAAGAAAATCTCTAATGCATTGGCTGACCACTCTTGTAATAGACTGGATAAATGAGAATGGACTATATGGCAAAGCTGCCATCTTGTTTAATCATCAATTAATTGGGAGAAAGAGATGAGCATTAGGAGCATAAAGCTGGTAACAGTTATTTTTCTGTATGCTATGTATAGTATATGCACACACAAAAATAATAAAACATATAGGTTTTTACCTCAGCAGAAGCTAACAGAAAATTCTCTGTAACGGTTTTCTCTGAGGGAAGGGAGAAAATATTCAACAAAATAAAACAAGTCCAATATTTGTAAATATATGACAGAATAATAAAAAAATTATTTTCTTTTCTTTTTAAAATAAAGTGACATTGTCCAACAGTGACAACAGTGGATAACATTTCAGAGGGGGCAGGGTCTTTTTTGTCTTTTGTTTGTAAGAAGAGACAATGTGATGTTCATTTGGCATAAATCTGCCAAAAATCTAGATAAATATACAGACATCATCACTTTTTGGTCATGTCACAATCAACATGAAATTTATGAGTTTACCAAAAATGTGAACATTTGATGACGAATGATCCAAAAAGAAGATAACTATTAATAATAATCAATAAACAACGAAACAAGTGTTAAAAAAATTAAAGCAAGCAAACTATATGATAAATATTCTTGTTACTAAATAATTGTAGCGTGTAGTGTTTTTTTAAGTACTAATTAAGTATGCGTTGTGATCAGCCGTAAACAGTGATTCTGTCCTAATTCCCTTACATATTAATGGTGGAGTTCCCTTTAAAATCTTAAATGATTCCCTTTGAGCTAAATTGACCTGTTTCCCTTACATATTGCTGCTGCCGCCGCCATGTCGTAAAGGCCCTGTGTGCTTCGTTGTGAAAGCGAAACTACTTTGCTTGGCCTTCCAAAAGAGGAT